>NC_056734.1:280874675-280912175 GCF_019279795.1 Protopterus annectens | reverse complement strand
ATGTCATATGGAGAAAGCCTGGTATGTAAGTGGAGGACAGAGGCTGGAACACAGGCCCATATGTGAAATAGTGTTGTTATACACTAAACAATTTGCTGGTGTTACAAGATAGTCTGCAACATACCCTTAGTCAGGAATATGAACTCAAAAACATAAATGGATGTAGCCATGTACTAATAGCACTCAACACACACACACAAAGCCAGTTATATATCCGACACAAGACCTGTGTGGTGGACAAGCAAAACATAACACACACACCTCTGCCCATCAAGTAGATAGGAACACAGTTGAGAGCCATGTAGATAGACTGCAGTCCATGTTAAACTAGTACATACACACAGACCCTGTAACACTGGTGCTATAGAATGCATACAACAACAGTACTCACACTCTTCTGTTTGCAGTTCTGGAACCTCATACAAATATGTAGCTGGCCTGAGTGTGCAAGTCCACTTGTAAGAGGTATTGCTACCTGCTGTCTGTAACTGCTGCCCACACACAGGAAGGATGTCCACCATACAGGAAAGGTAAAGGGACCACACCCATATGATGTAGGGATTTATAGTAGTGGGTGGCCATGACAGTGGTAATTGGAAGTACTACACTGCTGGCTGCATGCAGGTAGCAAGTGGAGGACACTGATTGGTGCAGAGGCCATCACTTGATCATGTGCATTACCGACAAAAGCCATGCTGCAATCTACCCAGGCAGCTCAGTCCATTTACTGGAGAGACAGAGAGAGAGATGCAGAGAAATAAAGTGAAAGAGAAAACAAACCGAAAACATACAACAGCTCCTGGACCGCAACAACGCCAGAAAATACAACAAAGGAAGCAGGCTAAGGAGTGAAAAAACATTACCTCCTACAAGGATACTATCCACAACACACCTCACTCCCACAACAGGTATCTGAAGAATATATGCATGTAATTGACTGCAATGCCTGGTTCATAATACTGGGGTAGATGATGTGGAATGATATAGGTGTGCCACTGGGTGTTGCTGTTGTAATGATCTTCAGCTGAACACCTGCTATGGACATTAGAGTCTGTCCCTGTGGGTTGTGGGCCATACCCGTCAACTGTGTAGAGCAACATTGAATGACAAGATGTATGCCAATATAGTGTGTAGTGTGTAATGGAAGGGATGTATATTACTGTGGTCAATAGCTGGTGGTAGAAGTAATGCAATAATGATGGACACATGGGTTCCACAGCCCACCACTTGCAGGACACTCAGGTTAACATATATTGTAGCATGCTGAAATGCCATAGGTGTGTAATAGGGTTACCTGCAATCTGGCAGTATATATACCTCCCTAATATTAGTCTGTGTCCATATGTAGCACCTGGCTATGGTGTAGCAAGGCAGAGCAGTGCAGCTGTGCAGGAAGGAGTTTTGAGATTGTGGACCTGATGTCTGAATGTACCCCATATATAGGTATGTATATGTGTACACACACACACACACACACACACACACACACACACACACACACACACACACACACACACACACACACACATATGTATGTAAATACATGTCTCCTATATTACCACCAATGTGCTGCATGCAATGTGCAAGGGAACAGCACACATAGCAATACACACAGGTATATACAGCTGCAAGTGTGTGCAACATGGACAGGTATGTCACATGTGAACCCCTTGTTGGGACCACATTGCCCTTGTCTGTGAAGTAGGGGATGGGAATATGATGAAGTATGGCAGGTATATTTCTGGAGGTGGTCCAGGTTGGTAGATACAGAGGACAGCCTGCAGGGGTGGTATATGACACATGTGGTGGGTAAACACCCTGGATGGTGCATGTGGTCTGTGATGTGGAAGCCCCATGGGCCCCAATATGGAAAGAATGGGAACAAGCCCCCCACCCATTGCTACTCACAAATGCAGTCCATGTCCCTGAAGGTGCCTGGCCTGGAGGCTGAGCAGGAGGACCCTGTGATTGTGTACTGGGTGCCTCAAGGTGATGTAGCACATCCCACATGTGTCTGTGGAGCCCGCTATGGAGCAGACCCTGAACCTGAGCTCGGGGGACAGGATCATGTCTGTGTGTGTCCCCAGGGGGGGACAGCATCCCCTGAGGTGGTTTCACCTGAAGGTATTTCTGGACCAGTACATGAGGAGGCCCCAGGGTAGGTCCCACATGTGATAAGGCCTGGTAACATGGCCAGATGAGTATGGAGAGGTTGTTCTGCAAGCAAATATTCCCAAAACATGTAATTGTGTCACTGTTATAGAACATATGTGGGTAGTAATAGTCTACACAATCCCGGAACATGTCCGACAGCATGCATAGATATCCCCAATAACACAGAATGTCAGATGTGTAGCAATCACATAGCAAGCATACCACAGGCATATATGGAACCATAGTGGCCCTGACAATGGCATGCAGGTGAATAGTCTGTAACAGGCCAGCAATGATAGTGTCCACACAGGGAACATGGCTACAAATACATAGCACAAAGTGTGGTACAATACAATATCTGCCCCACTGGAAGGTAAGCTAGCCATAACTATTGAGTTGTGTGTACAGTTTGTTGTTGCTGATATGGTGGGGGGGTGACAGAAATGTGTATTAAGAACTATGGTAACCTTGCTGTATGAGTTGCGCAGACCTGTTTCCATTTTATGTCTTTCAGGCAAGATGTCACCTGGACGGCCTCTGCTTATTCAGCAGCTGAAAATGACATAGTGCTGAACTATCACATCCAGCATTAACCTGTCCTGTTTGGCTGGGCCACCCATGAGCAGTGGGAGCAGACCACCTTGTGGAATGACCTAGTCCACAGGGTCAATGATGTCGGACTGCACAACTGCTGCGTCGCAATGCCCGACAGCATGCTGCTGCAGTCTGAGGGGATCACCTCACATGAGGGGGCCATGCTATCCACCCCTGACACGTGTTGAGGAGCTCCTCGTTATCCTCGTGGCACCTGCCCATCCACACAGCCAACAACTGCCAGACACCATTGTGAAGGTGGGTGCTACCTACACACCAGTTGAGGAGCATGCAGGTAAGGCCACAGGGAACATCAGTAGACCACTGTTGCATATGCATCCACAGCTGTAAAGGTAGATCATGCATATCTGACATGTCATATATATAGTTTGTTGCTGCATAGTAGTAATAAACAGATGTGCATACATGGTAGTATTGTGGACTTGTACTGTTGATGTACTGTAATGCTGCACCCACCCTGTAGCAATGCCACAGGTGTGGCCATTGACTTTGCATCTCTCACACACTTATGTAGGTCCCTCCGGTATACCACCAAGGCAGCAGCCTGTAGCTGGTGAGTATGGTTTATGTTGATGTTTGCCAATACACCAGGCATGTAATGGCAATGGTATATTCCATGCACACATCTAACACACCTACCCAGAATGCATGCTGTACATGTTCAAGTATTGTTGCTGTTAAATGCACTGAATCACAGTGGTGACCATGATGGGGTATTGGAAGGGTATGTCAGACACCTGCAAGATAACTAATATCCTGTCATTGCAAAATGTGTCCACAGGGGTTAACATAATGGTGGTACACATGGCCTACAGTAGGGACATATGTGAAACATCACCCTTATATAGTGCAACAACAGTGTATCTACCAGTATTACAATGGCAACTGTTACAGATGTACACTATGGCATAACATATTACTGTGGTCCAAATTATTAGCTGGGACTAGACTGTAACACGTGATGTTCAGAGTATGGGACACTGCAAACTGACACAAGTGTAGGCCTTACTTGTCAAGCATCTGCAAAAAGGCTGAAGGTGGGGAGGGGGTGTCAGCAAGACACACCAGTGCACTGCAGCAGGGATCCTAAGGATGTTAAGAATGGCTGTATCTGCATGCAGTCAGTTTCAGGAACTGTGGCAGATGTAACCATACCCCCACAGCAATAGTGACAGCAGTGTGTGAATACCAAGGGATGTGCACATGAGTAGACCTTGCAATCATGCAGATTTGGGGAACATGTGTAGGACAGACTGACCATATACTGGCAAATGCAGATGGCTCATGCTAGTATACCCCTACCAGGAATAATGACTGCTGTAGTACACATAACAATAGGTGCAATAAACCATCATGATAAGGGTGTGCACACATATGCACACACAGAGTGTATGCATTGTGGTCAGCATCTGCAAACCTAACATATTTTGTAGAAACTGCATGTGAATGTACAAGACATATGTCACATATTGGGCTCATGTACTGTTAATATATGCAGTGAGGTGGTCCCATGGCAGATCAAGGAAGGGTGTGTCATATCAATAAGGGTGTGTACACTCCCCATAGCCATGGTATGGTCTGACGGTTGTCAGTGTAATAGTACTGGATTGGTAATACATGGTCCGCTGATGTTTAGGTCTGTAAACCAGACATCAGGAATTCACAAATGACATCTATCCACATATCATGCCAGATATGTGTTGCTGAAAACCATAGGGGCTGTGAGCATTAGAGCTGACATAACTGACACAGTACTACACATTCAGCAATGGGTTGTACACCTGTGAGGTTTGGTGCAGAGTACATGGCAGGGTGCAGAACAGGAGCACAGCAATACTGTGTAGATGGGTGCAGTGGTATCCAGGGGAAGGGGCATCACCTACTAACAATGCTCATGCATCACACACATGTATACTGTTGCTAGCATGGATTGACTATAGCTGCACTGCATGCTGTTGTATACCATATGTTATGCATGTTGACAGATGGGTAATAGGAGGACTGTGTGTACTATCTTTGTGCAACCTCACCTGTATATGTGTGTGTGTGTGTGTGTGTGTGTGTGTGTGTGTGTGTGTGTGTGTGTGTGTGTGTGTGTCTGTGTGTGTGTGTGTGTGTGTGTGTGGTTATTTTGTCTGTAGGGTCAGTCTGATGAAGTGGAGGGAGATTGATGCATGTAGTATGTGTGTTTACATGTATGTGTGTTTGTGTGGGTGTCCCTGTATGCACATGTGTGATTGTGGGGTTGTTCATATGGCAGTACTTCCCTCTGGGATCGTGCAGTACATAGACATGGACTAACACATGACACACCGGGAATACTTGTCTGATATGTAATCACAGGACAGCCGATAGTAAAATAAGGTCTGTAGCATAGAACATGCATTTAAAGGGAAAGTAGACACCAGGTATACCCTTAATATTGCATTCAGCAGAGAGGTTACTGACAACCCATGTATGCAGCACTACAGATGCATTGGGGAATTACTAGACAACACCAGAGAGTGTATCCATATAGTACAGTTGTCATATGATAGGTTCATTGAGCAGCATATCTGGCATGTACTGAGCAATACTTACACATGACACTCCAGTGCATGACATTACGGAGTAAACGTAGTAGCCCCTCACATACAGGGGCCATGCTCAAGATGTCTGGACATACACAGGGTGAACACTGAATGACAGCAGTGAAGCCATGTAAAACCACTCCACTCAGGTCAAGAAGGTAATGGAGTAACAAATCTTGTGTTGGGATCACTTGTCTAGGCATTTAGAGGAATGATACTTTAATGAGTGGTATTAATGAGTGTATGTTACCAAGTGTGATGCAGGATGGGGAACATATGGGAATAAACGTGGGATTGTCTGTAAAGTCACGGACAGGTAGGTATTAAGGTGGAATCTGTGTGTGTGTGTGTGTGTGTGTGTGTGTGTGTGTGTGTGTGTGTGTGTGTGTGTGTGTGTGTGTGTGTGTGTGTGTGTGTGTGTGTGTGTGTGTGTGTGTGTGTGTGTGTGAGTATGTGAGTACTGTTATGCAATGCTGTACAGGTCTTAAAGTGCATTTCTTGTTTTCTCCAACAGGTGACGAACTGGGTCAGGGTCCTTCCTGCATGCAATCTGATGTTGGTGTCCATACAGACACCAAAGATAATGATAGTACTGTTGAAGCACAGGTGGGGTTGTCAGGAGCCGAAATAGCACCATCATTTGACATTGCCTTCTTAGCCACCCCAACCCCGCACACAGTTTCAGTGCCTATAAATATCCATCACCAGTGGCCATAGCGGAGGGACAGCTGGTGGTTGGTGGCAGTGCACAGGAGAGTGTGGTATCCATGCCTACTCGGTCTAGTCACAGCAGGCATAGCTGGATGTCCAGAAGGGCGCCACATAGGCAGATGTCCCAGGGTGCTCATGGTAAGGCCACTGGTCATCATGCCCCTGGCAGAAGCACCACACCTGGTACCACCAGGTGCATGTTTCAGGCTGTCATGGGGGTGCAGGCATGTATGGAACTGAACACCAGACCGGGCTTGAGGCTGCAGAGGGCTGCTCTCATATTTGCAAATGACAACTTCCATGAACTGTCTGGTGACCTTTGTGCTCATACCGAGGTCATGGATAGATGGTTTTGTGAGATGATGGGCCTCATCGACCGTGACCGTGTGGATGTAGGCCACCAACACTAATAGCTGGCTGTCAATGTGGACATGCTAGGACACCAAGGCGCACCCATAGTGGCAGTACCAACCCCAGCACTGCAGGGGTGGCGCTGTCCATGCCACACCACAGCAGGCCACAAGCACATGGTCCTGGCCAGTCCCAGGAGGGACCTGGTTCCAATGGACATCTGTCATCATCAGGGGAGAGTAACACATCAAGGCCTATACCTGGACATGCCCATGGAACCCCTGGCAGGCACACTATACAAACACACTTTGGGCAACCCCATACCTACACACACCACATCACCATGCCCAGTTCAACTCATTACACCACTCACTCACACACATGATGTCAAATGTATAGCCCACCCTCGGACTCTGGCAATCCAACAGCACACCCTGTGCATATGATGATACCTGTGCCACATTCCTGTCATCCATAACATCGATGCAGGGACAGGGTAATATGTTTCTGATGCACACAGTGACTGTACTACAATTTACCAAAGTACGACAGTGTAACATGTTGCCAGGAGTAATGTTTAATGCATACATGTTAGGTAGTGTAGCCGTCTAGAAATTATGCATTATAGCTGTTAGTAACACTGGTTGATGGTGGTCTCCATAATGTTATCCATTTGTGTTGTAGGTGTACATGTGTCAGCAGGAGGATGGTCTGCAGTCAAAGGGTATGGCACTGTGGTGACACCACGGCTGTGACATATCTGGGGTACAGTTGAACACATGTCACAGGTTTGTATAACAGTTACTGCCTGTGCCACATGAACAGGTGACCCACTGGGTCGTGTATAATCTGCAACCTGATGTAGACCCTTCCACATACACGCACATTCTTACTTGGCAAAACTGGGAATAGACCCCTACCTAGATATGTATTGCTACTGAACTGTGTGGCTTTCATTGCACACACCACACAGCATGTAGAGTGAGGTGTTTTCCAGGTTACATGTTGCATTCAGAACATCCCCAGACATGTACAGTATGCTAATGGGGGATGTAATGGTTGTATATGGACAATACATAGTGTGACATACCATCATATACACATTAAAAGACACATAAGAGGCAGCACACATCTGAGAGACCCGGGCCTATCGCTGCTAACTAACTTATCTGTGTGTCCAATGTGTTACAGGTAGGCTGCACACAGCACATGCGCAACTGGGCTGGATTGTGGTATTAGTTACCTGTATGTTTGATGGTGACAGTGGTCACCATAAAGCGGTACATGGGACATATACTGGGTGTACCATGGTGTAATGACAGTGTACACAGCACCCACATCCCCCAGTGGATATTGTACTCCCTGGAACCCATGATGACACTCTGACATACCTACCATCACACATTCCCCATGACTGCGATACAACCCATTGTATATCCCAACAGTGATACTACAGGGATATACATCTAATGCACATGCCATAGGTATAGTAGCATGTTGCATTGTCATGCCTCACCTATGGGAAGCAACAACACTATCTGTACTACTGTGCAACAATGTGTATTGTAATAGTAGTATGTGGCCTTGGAATGGTGTACTCTACAGATATACATACATGCACACATACACACACTTGCCAGAACTCAATGGGTATCCCATGCCTATCGACCAATTTGTACAACACTGTTGTGCTGGTACTGCAAGGCTCATGTAGCCAGTAGGGAGAGGAGCTTAATAGGGTACATGTAATGTCTGATACAGCAGCAGCCACAACTGACTATGGCAATGGGTGTTGCAGTGGTTGGGAAGGCCCTCATGGAATTCCCAACTACAGGTGTACACACAGATACTGCTATCCTTAGTAATGCACACATACGCATGTGTCAGTACTGGGGTGCATTGCTGCAGGTGGTCATAGCTGTGTACCTGGCTATTGTCCATGGAGATATGGGTTGTGAAGGAGATGTGTGTGCAGTGGTATCATGCCATCTGCCATATTCCAGCAGGCAATCTATCGATAGACACCACTGTGGTGACCCTCAGGGTGAGAGTGACATGCATCAGCCAATCCTCTGGGTGCCTGTTGCACATGGCCACAGAGGTGATCCAGTTGACATGTATGCAACATGTATTATAACACATGGTTAGTGTCTGTGATGGAGACTTGTACCCAAGAATGTTCTGTTGACTGTGGTAGTGTAGTGGAGGTACCTGTGGCATGTGGTGCATACAGGGTGTTGTCTCCTATATGTTCCCATTATTACACAGCTGGGCAGACATGTCAGTGTCAACCAAGCATAGATTGCCTGTACATATCCCAGCTGGATACCTGCCATCTTTGCATCTGTACAGTGACTGACAGTCATCAGCTTGGCAAGTAGCTATGCAGTAGGATGTATGTGTCAACAGATAGATGTTTGACAACAATATGTATGCCATAACTGCAAGTTGGAAACCCTCACTAACTACTGTACAGATGGTAATCTATAGTTACATTCCACATGTCGGATCATTATCCATTAGGGGATATATACTGTGACACCGCTCACACACCAGGAACACAACAGGGAGGCCTCAGAGTCCAGTTTTGCCTGCAGGTGTGCTTGTTCTCAGTACTACATTTAGCACTCTACTCTTGCCTGGGAAAGCACTGTCAAAAGTAGTACTGCCATAATACACTACATGCCAGTATGACAGCACATACCCTGGGTTACTACCTCTGTATGTCACATATTCACATGGATAACAGTACTGTACAGGTCTCATATACTTGTGTATCCCGGACATGACACTCACACCCCTTGCTACTGTAATGACAGCACATAGGCACATGTATTCTACATGGCATTACACACAGTTATTACAGATGTCATTACCCTGCTGTGTTATCAGACTGGGTGGTGAGAACTGGTTACCAGGACTAAGTCATGCTTAACTGGTGTCAACATTGCTACAATTTAACAGCTAAGCAGATTTGCGCACTGGTAAGCAAAGCCCGCATGGTGTAAGCACCCATATGTTTAACCATACATTAGCACCACGCACCTTAGTGCAAACCCGCGCAAACCCACTTAAAGCTGCTCAAAACTGCCTTAACCTCTCTGTATCCGACATCCCTTGTTCTAAACAGAAACAAAATAAATAGCCCTTGCAGGTCTTGAACCCAGGAGCCTGTACACTGTAGTCACAACAATTAACCACTACACAATGACCACTGTGAAGGCAATTGCTGTTTTTCCAATATGTCTGTCAATACATATATTGATTAGTATTGAACAATTGCTTTTACTTCCACAGTTGTGTAGTACTTCTTATTGATATTACTGTTGCATCACATATGTTGTCTTATCATAATGTACACATATCAGATACGTACGGTGAGATACACCTGAGAACATATAAGCAAACGTGATGTTTATACATGACAGGAATATGGATATATACATATACATATGTTGATATATGTCTACATGTACATACACATGTACATTCATACATATGTCTGTCTACACATTTATATAGTGCATCATATATATGGCCATGTGTAGATCTCTTTGTGTATATATATATATATATATATATATATATATATATATATATATATATATATATATATATATATATATATATATATATATATATATATATGCATGCATATATAGATATATGTTTACATATATAGATATATATGTATGCACATCCTATGTGTACAGATATACCAATTTATGTTGATATATTTGTAGATATCTATATATCTATAACTATATGTGCATGCATATCTATTCAGATATACCTATTACTGTCGATATATATATGTAGATATCCATAAATATATGTGCATATGTATCTATATCTCTATATGTGTAGTCATATAGTGATGTGTATATGTATATATATCTGAGTGTTAATATGTATATGAAGATATATATATATATATATATATATATATACATATATATATATATATATATATATATATATATATATATATATATATATATACATCTATGTATGTCAATATGTATATAGAGATATGGATATATATATATATATATATATATATATATATATATATATATATATATATATACACATATATGTTCACCATATGTCCAGAACATGGAGCGGAGTCTTACCTCAGCCCCAATAGTCCTAACCTCTTAGTGCAAGGGGATGTCATGTATGTATTGCAGGTATATATGTAGACTGTTGCTACTGTAATAGGGGTTGTCTTAACAGACATGTTGTGTGTGTGAGGTCACATCTGCTTTTAACATATGCGCCATTGGCTACTGACAGACATTCTAAGGACATCATAGTGTGGTACAACTGCTAGCACAGTAATGATCCTGTGGACTACAGCTGAGATATAGCCAATATATGTGAACAGTCTGGCACTCTGTGGTCATTCCAGAGGTGTACACATATCCCCTTTATGTGAGACATGTAGACCATGCCTCCGAATGTGGATATTAATAGCCATGTACATGGGCATATCACATAAATACTGGGCTACATATGCCCATACAGTTCATGCATGCACACACACCAGTCTGTCCTGACACATAATACCTGGTGGTGCAGGGGTCACATGGCCACATACTACCCAGTAGTTAGTGACATACATCTGTACAGAAACCCCCTGCTTTGTCAGAAATACACAACAGTTATGGTGGCCTGGCAGCAGTATGTCTTGCAAATAACCAGACATATCAGCACACTGGGTAATTACACTAGGCTGATCGGCATGTCACAAAGCCCTGTGCAAACTACAGGCAGACTGCCACAACATTGGACTATATTTTGTATGGGTAAATACACATGTACCTGTGATTATAGTGGACTCTACATGAATATCACAGCACAGAGTAAAGAAACAATCAATGAAAGGTACCAGTAGGAGGTGTAAGAATAATCCACAAAGGAAATGTTAAACAGCAACTGTTGGTTTATTACATAAATACCCTAAAACATCCAATGTGTTTTCATCCACTAGACTTCATCAGATGTATGTTGGTGGGTTATTTCGCTATACGTCTTTCCTCTAGACTTTGAAACAAGGCCCCCGGGTATGACGTGTGCTTAAAATAAAGGTTCTTAATCTAGACTTTGAAACAAAGCCCCCAGGTACGATGTGTGCTTAAAATAAAGGTTCTTAATTTTTAAGAAAAAATATACACCCTTATTGGGAGAAAGATATAACAACAGTAATGAAATGGTGGTGCAAAACCTAGCTGTTAAGAAGACAGATGATAGTTTCTTTGATAGGACATGTATTTTGGAATATGGAGTACATATTGGTAAGGTTAAGAAAATCCTGACTGACAATTGGCATATTATTCTAGTAGATCAGGATATTGCCCCTATTTTAGGTCAAGGCCCCAGATTTGTCAATAAAATTGGTATTAACATTAAAATTATATTAGAGAGAGGTCATATAAACAAGACCCCCATATATAGGAGCACAAGTAAATGTGGGGCATGTAAACAATGTTACACTATATTTCAGGGTGATAGTGTGGTGTTGGATAACTATAACCACACTCGTATAAAGTTTTGTGGAGGTAACTGTCAAACCAAAATGGTCATTTACCTACCTATATGTAGGACCTGTTCTGGGTTCTACATAGGCAAGACTCAAAGGAGATTTAATAGATGCATTTATTCCCACTTATATAGTATTAAAAGTAAGGATGATAAAAATGCGCTCTATAGACATATCAAGGAGCATGGAGACAGTCACTTCTTTAATTTTGGCAAAGTAGACATTGTGCAGGTTGACCCAAGAGGGGGAGATTTTAAAGGCTTGCTCCCATATAAAGAATTATGGTGGCAAATTTATACTGATGCCTCTGTTTCACCAGGTTTAAATGATACTATATCCATTAAACCATTATTGGCCTTGAAATGATATATTTATTAAGTAGTTTTCTTAATGGTCATTGTAGTAAGCTATTGACATTGGAGTGTTAAACAACAATTTTTTTAATTGTAATTCTTTATATTCTCTGTGACTAAAATAATATAATCCATATATTTGATATATTTTATACATTTGACACATTCTTATATATTTTACATATTCTATGGTTATTAAGCTGATTTTTTGAATCAATTTTTTGAAGTATATTTTTAATTACAATTTATTATTATTATTTTAGTTCATTTTTATGTATGTAAAACAACAATAGTAGTATTGGTGTGTTAGTAAATGTGTATGTATGTCTTTAAAATTAGTAAGACTGATTTCAAAAAGAATTGGCACCAAAAAAGTTATTTAAAGATCTGCTAATGTCAGTTTCAGTGTTCTGATGAAGCTTGTATTCATATAAGTGAAAGCACTTAACCTTTTGGAGTTTGGATTCAATAAATGTTTTTATTTTTAATACTGTCGCTTTCTGAGTCATTCGCTTGTTGCAAAATGTTTTTGTGCTGCTGGTTATCGTTGGTGTAATTGTAGCATTGAAGTAGTGTGTGGATTTCCCAAGACACAGAGGTCCGTTTGCGTTACAGTGGATTGTGGTATTTTGTTCTTAGTTGTTCCATTGTCCGCACTGGTGGTCTTCTACATTTCTACATAGGATTGGGGGTGCACACCTGACTGTTTCTACATTTCTACATAGGACGGGGGGGGCACACTTGACTGTTACTACATTACTACTTAGGATTTGGAGGGGGCACACCTGACTGTTTCTACATTTCTACATAGGATTGGAGGGGTACACCTGACTGTTACTACATTTCTACATAGGATTGGGGGGCCCACCTGACTGTTACAACAAGTCTACATCAGATTGGGGGACACACACCAGACTGTTACTACATTTCTACATAGGATTGGGGGTGGGAAACACCTGACTGTTTCTACATTTCTACATAGGATTGGGGGGTAGACCTGACTGTTTCTACATTTCTACATAGGATTGGGGGGGCACACCTGACTGTTACATTTCTACTTAGGATTGGGGGGCCCACCTGACTGTTAACAACGTGTCTACATCAGATTGGGGGGGACAGCAGACTGTTACTACATTTCTACATAGGATTGGGGGTGGGGAACGCCTGACAGTTTCTACATTTCTACATAGGATTGGGGGGGCACACCTGACTGTTTCTACATTTCTACACAGGATTGGGGGGCACACCTGCCTGTTTCTACATTTCTACATAGGATTGGGGGGGCACACCTGACACTTGTACACATTTGTTATGACTGTACTGGTATGTCAGTTGCTCCATTCCATTCTGCATTCTAACCTATCATGCTGACTAGAGGCATATCAGTGTACTACAGCTCTTAGGTTTGATTGACCTACATATCAGTTTCTGACTTCCTACCCATCAGAACCAACATCTCACTGCCTGACTTGCTGTAGTCTGTCTCTGTAGGCCTGGGGGGGGAGGTTACCCATAGCCATCATTCAGAGGCCTTAGCACAGCCTTTGTTTGTGTTTGTCTACACCGGTCCTGCTGGCTAAGACTGTTATTGGGTATGTGAACCTCCCTGACTGGCATGTGTGTGTCATGTGGACCCACATGTGGCCCAGCACATTTCCTGCAGTGGGTTTTGTCTCCATGTGTAGTACTGGCTACTATGGTGACACCAGTATTTGTTACAGATCTCATGGTGCCACTATTGGTGTTTACTATCTGTTGCCATCCTATTCAGCTACCCGATTCACTTGCATGCTCACATCCATACCATAGATACAGGTAACAATACATACTATTCCATTCACCAATTGGTAAGGAGAGTGACTTACCTTGTGGGTGTGCCAGTATTGAGGATGGTGTTGTAGGGCTGCCTATGTCGGATGCACATAGTACACTCCCTATACATGGTTGAGCACAGGTAGTGTCATGTTTGGCATCCCTTTTACTGTATGTGTGAGTCAGAGAGTGGTATCATTCCCTGGGCCCCTCCTGTGTCAGTGTATGTGCTATGCATTGCCTCTTTGCAAAGACCAGGGCATACTGGGCATGAGTCCTTCTGCCTAATGGGGCAGGCTCAGGCTGTTCCTCCTCTAAGTAACTCTGTACCTGTGCAGGCCTTGGCAATGGTGGGGGGCTGTGTGGCCCTGCCCCATGCTGTTCCTGCTGCAGCTGTTTCCACAGGATCATATTGTGTAGCATGGCACATACGATGACAATTTAAGTACATGTAGCTGGGAAGTACTGCAAGGCTCCACCGGATGTGTCCAGGCACCGGAAACATGACTTGAGCATTCCAAACACATGCTCTATTACATTTCTGGTCTGTGTGTGTGCCTCATTATGGAGTTCTTGTTCGGGTGTGTGTGCATTTCTGATGGGTGTCATCAGCCATGGCTTCAGGGCATAACCAGCATCCCCCACCAGGTGACCATAAGGGATGTCCCTACTGGCAAATCTCTGGTACAGCTGTGTCAGATGCCAGATGTGGGAATCATGATAGCTTCCAGGGCAGCCAGCATGCACATTCATTATTATGCCCTTGGCATCGCACACGACCTGGCAGTTGATGGAGGGGTAGCTCTTGTGGTTAATGTAGACCATATCCCTCTCACTGGGTGGTGCTTTGATGCATATGTGCGTGCAGTCTATAGCACCCACTACCTCAGGGTATTCTGCTATTTGGTGGAAGAGATGCATATTGCTGGCCAACGCCTCACGGGTGTTGGGGAAATATACATGCTCACCGGCATGTGCTGACATGATATCCAGGAACTGGTGGAGTACCCTGGATGCTGATGCCTGTGAGATCCCAATGATATCCTCAGTTGGCCTTTGGAAGGTACCCATAGCTAGTATTCTTAGGCTTACAATACCTTGGTATCCACTGGGAGGGATTCCCATCTGTTAGTTTTATGTGTGAGGCATGGCCAGCACAGCACAACAATTTGCTGTAGGAGGTCCCTGTCCACCCTATAGTGTTCCACTATCTCCAGCTCATGTAGCCCCTGGTAGGTTACCCTGGGTCTGTACACTCTTCTCCTTCTCCTCACTGTGGGTTGGTCATCAGCATTTTCATCCTCACCACCCTCAGCCTGTTCCACATGTTGATGTATGATAGCTATTGCAGCTCCTATAATTTTGTTGTTTTTATTTGTTAAAATTCCCCCACTTGCATACACCGGTGGTGTAGAATATGTGGAAAATACAGAGGGAAAGGTGTTTGCATAGTTTATAGTAGTGTTCTGGGCTGGGGTGGTCTTCTGCCTGTGTAACTGGCTGATTCTGATACATTTCACCTGCCAGCTATGCTAGTTCTCCTAGATTACTTTCCTGCTGCTGTTTTCCCTTCCCATTGCCTTTCTGTTAAAGTCCGGGGGCACATCACGCAAACACAGTGATCAAATGTGCACAAAGCTGCTATTTCTGGTTTACTTTTTTTCCCTTTAAAACCCGGTGCACGGCATGCACACCCACTTAGGCAATGTAAAGAGTGCTAGGCAGCCTCAGACACACCCCCTTGCTTAGCTCTGCTAAGCTAAGGGCAAACCCGAGCCACAGGACTCCAATCCACTTACAGTATGCCTGACACACCCCCATAATGTCAACTAACTCCTAGGCTTGCACCAAGCTATTCCTGCTCTTACACTGTCGGGTGCTGACTAGCATGAAGGGGAAATCTGGGATTCAGTATCATTCCCCTCATTTGCATAGGACTGCCTGCTGATGCATAGTTACAGGTCCCACACTAAGCCTCCCCCCTTAGCAACCACTATTCACTGGCCATGTTGTCTTCTACCTGCCATTGAGTATAATGGAAAAATAGTGATTTTGGTTAGAATGCTTATTTTAGTTTTTTTTTTATTTTTCACCCGATCCCGTTTGCATGCCGCTGCCCTACGCTTAAACAGCCAAGATCAGCTAAAAAAAATAAAAGTTAATTTTATTATTTTTGCAACTGTTTTCTATGCCAAGCATGCTTTCTACATAATATCCACCCTTTATTTGGAGCTGTCATGGCTCCGTTTTGTAGTTTGCAGAAATGTACTTGGTTATTAACTGAGTACATTTCTGCAGATTACACTAGTCATGCACTGCCAGCTGCCAGCTTCCTGGATCGCAAATTCACCTCATTTGCATAGATTTCACCTGCAGATGGGGTCATTTGCATACAGGAGCTGAGTCCGTGCAGGACTAGTGCAGGAGCATTCGTGCACGTCTCTACAGCTTATTCCTGGATCACACAGCAGACATATTGCCTGCTGGAGCTCCTGCACTAGTCCTGCACACAATTGCTTGTTGAATCCAGGGGTTGGTCTTTGATGCTAAAACCTGTGTATGGCATATGTGGTATATTGAGTAATGAAGAACCTTTATAATTTACATTTTTGCAACTTGCATTATTACATGTAGAAATCATATGAGGTTTCTTTTCAAAAGAGGATTTTAGAGAAAATCTCTGAACACAACTAGTTTTCTGGCTTAGCAGACTTCAGGAAGCAAGGGAATTAATGAGCATCAAGCTGCTCAGGCCATAATGAGTTAATTACAATAATTAATTGTGAAAATATACTATGCCACCTTTTTCAAACAGTAAAGGTACAATGTTGATGCCTGTTAATGATGATTTTGGCTTCCTAGCAAATGTTTGCTGACTTTCCTTAATATAGACAATAATGTAATTGTGTTTTCTACTTTTTTATTAACATTCAAAATGCAGTTTTGATACAAATTATCAGTGATATCGCATAATGAGTTTTTATAAATAAAGTATGGGAAAGATCATTTTAAACAGTGACCATGTATAAAACTACAGGACACATTTTAGTAGATAATTACCTGTAGTTTGTACTCTTATGACTAAAGTTTCTTTGATTTGATTATTGCCCACATTCAAGGTCTGATTATTGTCAAAATATGCTTCTTTCTTTGACAATGATATATAATCATTGTTTAAAAGCACTGACTGTCTGTAATTAGTTTTAGAATAGTGCATTATGAACTGGATGGTTTTCATAAAGTAGTGCTTTTGTACTGACCTCCTCAAGATGTTCATAGAGAGGTTATCCATTAGATTTTATTAATGAGATTTCAAAGGATGTGACAAGCATAATAAATGCAAACTTACTTTGGAATATGGTTATGAAAACGGAAAAGAGCAAAGTCCTTCTGACAATAATAATAATTTAATGTTTTACCTGATGAATAGTCTTGACAGCAACAGCACCAAATACATTGACAACAGCAAATGGAAATTCACTGTCAATACCAAAGGAAAATCATTATGAGCAATGATGCCTTAAATAAAGCAATAAGGACCACCATCTAAATTCACCAACAAAAGAAATGCTAACATCAAGTCATTAATGGAAAAACCCTTAAAGGTCAGCTCCTACAATAAAAGAAAGGGCATGTTTAAATGGGTCGATATTATAACATAGAAGTTCTCTAACATCGAATGTTATAATATCGAACCCGTAATGTCGAACGCTGAAAACAGCGAAGGTGCAGGACATTGAATTCTTTCCCAGGGAAAGAATTTGATGGGCCATTGCTGTGGCTTCGCTGTTTTCAGCGTTCGATATGTTGGAGCGTTACGGGTCGGGTTCAGGTAAGTGTGCGATTGTATGTAGGTTAGGATTAGGGGGTGGGTTAGGTGAGTTAGGGTTAGGGAGCAGGTCAGATAAGTGTGCAGTTGTGTGGACGTTAGTGTTAGGGTGCGGGTTCAGGTAAGTGTGCAATTGTGTGTAGGTTAGGGGGCAGATTAGGTGAGTTAGGGTTAGGGCGCCGATCAGGTAAGTGTGCGATTGTGTGTATGTTAGGATTAGGGGGCGGGCTAGGTGAGTTAGGGTTAGGGCGTGGATGAGGTGAGTGTGCGATAGTGACAGACCTTAGAATTAGTGTTGGTTTAAGGTAAGTGGATAGCTAGTACTGTATGTAAAGTTTATTTAGGTGTAGGATTTTAAGTGTATGAGTGTGGAAGGCTGTTTTTTGTGTGTGTTTGTGCTGTGTGTATGTTTCTCGGAATAGCAAATTGTTTCCCTGGGAAACAATTCGCTATTCTGACTGTTTGATGTTTTCACACTTCGGTGTTTAGAGTTCGATATAATAACATTTGATGTTAGAGAACTTCAATGTTATGATATAGACCCATTCAATTTTGGAAATTCTGTTATTATAACTTTATTTGGAAAGATCATTTATGCATGTATCACATTATGATAGAACATTTAGGTAATTAGCTTCATAGGTGCGTACTAGGCAATCAGTGTGTGAACCATTTCAAGCCTAGCCAATAACTCAATTCAAATTTCTCCCTAGCCTTTGGGGGACATGACAAGATAGACTGGGAAAAGATTTGAGACTGCCCATCCCAATTATTTAGGTTTATCTTGAAGGTAGCATGGGTGCTACTCTGCTTGACATGTAATGGAATTTTGTTCTAGAGGTGAGGGATATATTAGGATATGAATCTATCACACCAACATATCTTATTTATCTGCTGATAAAGGTTTGAGCCCTTTAACTGAATAGTTGTTGTACCATTAGTTCTGCAAAGGAACAAAATATCAAACAGGTATTGGCCTTTAATGGCAAGAAAGACTATACATAGATCTCCATAGAGGAGTCTATAAGAGACTGAATACAGAACAAAGCCTGACATTCACTCCTGATAAATAGAATTTCTGAGCCCACTGATCTTTTAGTTATGAATTTCTGAGATCTCTCAAGTTGTATATGTTTAGATAAATACATGCCAAAAGGTGCATTATATTCAACAAAAGGTCTAATAAGATATGAATAAAGGGAAATTAAGACTTCTTTGGATCTAGTGGAGATGCACATAGAAATTAGATGGGCCAGGCAAAAGGCTTAATGAAGTATTGTGGAGACATGATGGACAAATGATAAGGAATTATCAATAGGACTATCTAGGTCACATACAACAGTGTCTGATAGGAGCAGTGCATCTCCTATATGGTGAATGAAACTGGTTTGTTTACCATTTTTGTTTGTTAATGCTAGATTTTTACATTAAATATGAGACCATTGTTGTTGTACCAGTTGTGAAGCTGGTTTAAGCTGTGTTGGGGCAATTGTGAATCAGTTGAAGACTGAATACCAACACCCAGTTTACAGTCATTTGCAAGCTTAGTTAACCATTGGCCAGACGTGTCCCGGCCTGATGGTCTGAGAAATATATGGTAAATAGGAGATGGCCCAGAAGTGAGCCCTCTGGTACACCATTGGTAACTTTTTTGCTTTTAGAAATGGCACCTGTTGCTCTTACTACATGGGTTCTGTTAGACAACCAGTTTGTTATCCATCATGCAATATAAGGATTTAGGTCCACTGCTTTTAGTCAAATTACATTTGGTTGAAAATTATTTCAGGCAGCTCACTTCACTGAAAGCACATTTGATGGAAAGCACATTTGGTCGAATTCCATTTGGTCAAAAATGGAATATAGCCCCTGCCCCACTGTAGTGCGACCCTGGAGTGAGTATATAAAGTAAGGGAGGTGTGGGGGACACAGCTCTCCACATTTTGCAGCTAGTTTTTGCTGATGTTATATATTTCAATGTATTTTTAATGGATACACAAGTATATAGTAGTGAATACACTGAAATTATGTGGGGGGCTACACCACCCCCCCAATGTGGGGGGCTGTGCACCCCACACCCCCCTAACTTTATATTCTCATTCCAGGGTTGCACTGCAGTGGGGCAGGGGCTATATTCCATTTTCGACCAAATGGAATTTGACCAAATGGGTTTTCAGTGAAATGCATTTTCAGTGAAGTGGGCTGCCTGAAATTATTTTCGACCAAATGTAATTCGACTAAAAGCAGTAGACCCAAGGATTTATATTCAGATTTACAAGTCTATCTATAATGTCTGCAAGATGAAGAGTGTCAAATGTCTTGCTCAGATTTAGAGATGCTGTTTGCACTACATAACCACTATCCACTGCTTCAGGTAATTTTCAAAGAAATGAATAAGGTTAAAGAGGCAGAACCTTCCTTTGATAAAGCCAACTTGATGAGGGTCCAGGGTTAAAAGATTTTCAATATCCAGATTAATGAAGTCTGAGATAATGTGCTCCATAGCTTTACATATGAGGCCAGTGAGACTAATGGGTCTATAGTTACCAAGGTCCATGGTTGGGCCACCCTTGTGTAATGGCATTACTATAGCTGTTCCAGGCTTCAGGAATGTAAGCAGTAAAGAGACTGTAATTAAAGAGTTTAAGTAGGGGCTTAGAAAGCTCATATTTGGCACTGATAATCAGGTTACCTGGTATGTTTTCAGAGTCCATTGAAGAAATATACTTTTCCGTAGTAATTAAGGGGTGGCTGAGATTGTGGAACCTGTAGGATAGCTATTAACTGTAGATAGAGTAATCATTGCCCTAAATTTGTTAGCTAGGACATTAGCTATTTATTTTGTGTCAGAGAGTATAGTATTATTGTGGACTAGCTCAAAACACTGTTGGCTGATACTTCTTAATTTCATGACACAGTTAGAAAATTATTTGCAGTTATTGTTGATTTTAGTGACTATATAAAGTCCACACCCAGTACTGAGCTTCCTAATGGTTCCCTTAAGCTCTTTGTTAGTTTTCTTAAGTGTGCTCTTAAGGTAGGTAGACTGAGAGCACTTATAAGCATTAATCAGTTTCTTTCTCTTGTTATATAATTTATTTATATGGGTATTCCACCACAGGGATTTGTTTTTAAACTTGTAATTATATTTTGTGCATACGGACTACCTTATCAATACTATTTAAATGGGAGTAGAAGTCCAAGGCACATGTAACACCTTTTGCAAAAGGATCCTTCAGAGGAAGATTACAGCAGAATTTCTTTAAGTCATCAAATAACTGAAGATGGTTTACTTTTCTGATGTCAATAAACACAGAGCTATTTACAGGGGAATTACCACTGGTTTTAAAGGAAAAGGTGACTAAATTATTGTTTGATTTAACAAGACATGATTTTATATATATATATATATATATATATATATATATATATATATATATATATATATACACACACACACACACACACACACATATATGATGTATGGAGATGTGCAAGAAGTGGTCATATTTATGAGGACTAGATGTAGGATAGTTTGAGAAAGAGAGGCATTCATAATGTCAAAGAAGCCCTGGGTATATCGACCATTGACAGTGTAGATCAGATAGTTTATTGATGAATAGTTTAAGTCCACCAGCAGAAAGATAATAGGTTTAATGGGAATTTCAGGTAATTTAATACTGATACACATTATGATAGTAGAAGCTCCATTGTTGTTTATATTGTAACAAGCTGTCGGTGTGAATCATTCTGTATTGACAAAACAGAAAGGAGTTAAACCATGCATGTATATTAACAAAAATAAAGATAAAAACAGTGCAGCATTAAAACATATACTATAATCCTCTGGTCTTAAAGCAGTCCTGTTTTCCATATTTGATAGTAGGGAATCAAAGTTAAAGATTAATGACAAAAATACACTAATGGAATACAGGGATCAGAGAGGCAACAAAATCTAAATGCAAGATGTTCACCTGGCTTGAAAAACAAGTTTAGTGCTAAAAGCACTTTAAAATGCAATAAGTTAAATTAGATATTACTGGCAATACAACAAGTGTCAATGGAATTTTTAATTATTATTTAATGGATTTTTATTTTTTTAGATCAGGATTGCCTGTTTTTGATTATGCGATTTTTATGTCATAGATCAAGATGAAAATATAAAACTGTTTTAATAACTCCACTTAACTATAAGACTAGTTTGCCTACCTAACATACTATATATATATATATATATATATATATAAAATATATATATAATATAATATATATATATATATATATATATATATATATATATATATATATATATATATATATATATATATATATATATATATATATATATATATATATATATACATATCTATATATATATATATATATGGTTCCCCTTCAAAAGACTGAAATATCACAATCCTGAAATTCATAAGACTGAGGACCAAAATCCTGAAACTTCAAAATCCTGAAAACTCAAAATCCTGAAGCTCAAAATCCTGAAAATACACAAAGTAAAAATAATGATAATATGCCAGTACAAGGACACACAGAAACACATACAAAACAAAGCATAGCAGTTGTCATCAAGTATGAGCAGGGGGTCAAGCAAATATAGCAACTCCAAGATTGCACTTAGTGTAGTGAAGTGTAATCTCGTAGTTGATATATTTAAGTAGCAGGGGTTGTGGGGGGTGCAGGCCCCCACATGGGGGTGCAGGGGGTTTTGTCCTCCTGCTTATACTTGGTGTAAAGTAATATGGTTTATGTTGTTTAAAATCAGTATATGTATGCTGTGTGTTTTCAGTATTTTGAGTTTCAGGATTTTGTTCTTCAGTCTTATGAATTTCAGGATTTTGATATTTCAGTCTTCTCAAGGGGAACTATATATATATATATATATATATATATATATATATATATATATATATATGGTATACATGCATATGGTTGACTGGTGAATGGTCGAATGGGTATGGCTGAAAGGAGTGCAGCACCATCACAAAAATGAGATTGCAAGTGTTGCGAATCGCAAAAATCCCATCCTCTTTTTGACCCATGTTAGTGCTCATTTTAGGGTGTAGAGTGGTCGGAAATGTCAAATTCGGCGTTTTACAACATTCTGACATTCAGTGTTTTGGGATTCGTGGAGAAAATTCAGTAAAATGTATGCTCAACCATATGAAAGTAAACTATATATATATATATATATATATATATATATATATATATATATATATTTATATATATATATATATATATATATATATATATATATATATATATTTATATATATATATATATTTATTTATTTATATGGGACCCCTTCGTAACACTGAAATTTCATAACATTGAGACCAAAACATCTAAATCCCAAAACAATGAAAACCCAAAACATTGAAAACTCAGAACATTGAAAGTGTGCTTCATAACATTGAAAACTACAGTGCATAAGTAAATAACATCCTCTCCACCTACAACAACACTTAACTAACAAATACACTTCCTACTGTGTTTTTACAGGGGGGCAAGCCCCACTGCACCCCCCCCATGTGAGGGGCTCTGCCCCCAACCCCCCCCATAAATTAAATATACCAACTCCAAGATTGCACTACAGTGGAAAAAAGTTAATTTTCTAACCTCAGATATGTAGGAGAAAGTGTGTTTGTTAGTTAGGTGTTGTTGTAGGTGGAGGTGATTTTATCTACTTGCGCAATGTAGTTTTCAATGTTATGAAACACACTTTCAATGTTCTGAGTTTTCAATGTTTTGGGTTTTCAGTGTTTTGAATTTTCGATGTTATGGTCTCAGTGTTAGGAAATTCAACTTTATGAAATTTCAGTGTTATGAAGTAGACCCGTACATATATATATATATATATATATATATATATATATATATGTACATTGGTGAAAAGATCTGGTTCTATATTTGTTGAATGAGACTAAAATATTTCACAGTGATGGGGCAGTTAAGTCATTCCAATTAACTAAACAGTATAGTGATTAAATTGGTATTATCAAGAAATTTGTGCATTTGGAACAAACTTCTATGTATACTACCTCCTTGGTAGCACAGTTTCCCTTAGCTATGAAAACTTTAAGGTTATTTGGGTTTTCTAAATAAATCACTAGTTTCTATGTAGGCAAAACAGAGAGGCAGATTTGTAGAAGAATTTATGAACAGAGTTATGACAACAGGACTTTATTTTCTGTGCTCAGAGCTATCCAGACCTTGCTGAGGCAGAGGGAAGTCCAACTGCCTACCAGTGGGACTGGTAAGTATTGTACTGCCTATCTAACACTAGAGGAGTGGTTTCCAGCTCTGAAATTGTAATTTTATTAGCCTTGTTGGGCTGATTTCTATCCCTTTCAACTTTCTGGCTTAAAAACGCGTGTGTTTGCACATTTTTCACATTGAGCAGGACTATGAGGCTACAGTTAAACTATTCCAGGTGCCAGAAAGTCTGCTCTTCAAATTTTCCCTTAAAACTGCCTGGTTTCTCAGTAGTAGCGCTAAAATTTGAACCCCTGTGACTAGCACTTGCTCTAGAACCTGCTGGAAAGCACTAGGAAGCCTAAAACTGATACAAGCACTCAGCTCTCCTTGTCAATAAGGAGAAATTAATCATAGGCACTAAACAGCCTACAACTGCAAAGTACCTTACAAAGGTAAGGGAAAACAGCTCTTAAACCTTACAAAAACGGACCTAAACAGGCATGTCCACGGGTCAGCTTCCGGTGATTTCTCCTATCCACCTGGTGAATCTGGGCATACTGGGGCAATGCAGCAACTGCCTCATGTTCACAGACAATCCTCTCTTCCTACCACCCAACACACTGCAACCTGCAAGAGATGCACTTACATAGCCAAACTGGAAGCAAAGCTCTGTCCAGTCAAGACTGTGCTAGGCAGTCAAGAGGAGAAGGCTAACACCTGCATTACACCTCTAGCAACTCATAGCCCTTCAAAACCCACACCATCAACTCCCACAGATAGCAACACTAAACCCAGATATGCGGAGGCCCTTAACATTAACCTGCCCAAGCAACAAGGACTTCCGAAGCCGAAACGCAAATAAACACGAGTCACAACCAAAGTGACACATAGCTCACAACACCAGTGTGCCACCCAACAACAGCCCCTAAGGCAAGACAATGTACCCAACACTTTAGTCATAGGTGACTCTATAGTCAGGCACACTGATGTCCCACTCACCAGGCTGAACAAGGAGAAAATTAAAGTCAGCTGCCTGTCGGGTGCCAGGATCCACCACATAATGCATGCACTCAAGTCACTCCACAACAAGTACAAATATGACTCTGTCATTGTCCATGCTGGAGTAAATGACTTGAGACATACCTCCCTGGACTACATGAAAAGAGACATGGAAGAGCTCTTGGATCATGTGACCCAGGCAGGTATGACCCTAGCGCTGAGTAGCATCCTGCCTTCGCCCAGAATGATACCACAGTATAAGGACAAAATGATTGACTTCAACAATTGGCTAAGCTTCTGGTGTCATTCAAAGGGGATCCAGTATTTGTATGCCTGGGAAGACATGATCGACAAACCACGATGCTTTGCCAGAGATGGTCTGCACCTGTCACCCCTGGGATTCAGGTTACTGGCTAAAGCTCTTGTCACCCCTATAGTGCCTTTTTTAGGCAAGGTTCAAAGGATAAAACCACCACTGTAACAGATACAAGCATGCAAAATCTGAAGGTAATGCTACTCAATGCTAGAAGTCTAAACCTCAAAATGCACTCTCTCGAGGCACTCCTAAAAATGGAGAACATCGATATCTGTGCAGTGACTGAGACCTGGTTCAAGGCTCCAGAGAGCACCCCTGCAATACCAGGCTACAATTCTTACCACACTTTTCGGCCACAAAACCAAGACCAAAACACTAAAGGTGAAGGAGTGTCCATATTCACCAAGGATATTCACACCTCCAGGCTAGTTGCCCAACACAATGCATCTGAAATTCTCCAGGTGCAACTAACACTAGGTAAGACTGCAATCCAAAATGTAACTTGCTACAGATCCCCCACCATACCCCAAGATTCTCACTACACCTTCCTAAATATACTGGAAAATATTAAGATACAACTAAACACCTTAATACTGGGTGATTTCAACTACCCTGCCATTAATTGGGAAAACTACTCGGGTGCCAACTCCTTTTCCCAACGGTTCTTGGAATTCATAAATTCCAACACCCAGGATCAACTAATCCATTATCCCACCAGGGGCTCCAATATCCTACCAACATGGGAGATAGATGCTCCACACCAGTGGTCACCCCCTCACTGGTCAGGTCTGACCATAAGCAAATCATCCTTGACATCCACATCCCACCCTCACCCCCCAGTAAGGAAACCTCCTTAAAAAACTTCTCCAAAGCCAACTTCATGCTACTGAGGTCAGAAGTGACAAACTTCACAACACCCATGCAGACAGGATCTGGAAGTGTGACTGCAGAATCCTACACTAAGGCACTGTATGAGCACATCCACTCATGCATGAATCGTGCCATCCCAAATAGAACCAATATGCTCTTCTCCAAAAAAAGGAACCCAATCTGGTGGTCACCTGCTATAAACAAACTATACAACAGAAGGAAGAAACTGTTGCACAAAAGAGGAAAATCCCAGGATGCAAAAAACTCCTTCACCAGCCTCAGTAAGAAGCTGAGATCCCTCATAAAATCCTCAAAAGCTAGTTACGAAAATAAAATTGCCAAGGATTCCAAAGACAACCACAAGGCATTCTATAGTTATGTCAAGAATCTAAATGGCAATGCTCAAATCTGCTCTGAGCTACAACAGAATGGCATTAAATATACTGATCCCAAGGATCTTGCCAATATCCTGGCAGATCAATTTAGTGCCAACTTCACTCCCCTCTCACCCCCTAAAGGGCCCATCTCAATACTAAAAGATTTCCAAATTCTGATAATCACAGCCACACAGGTAGAAACAGCACTCTCCAAAGCTAAGAATACAGCATCCATGGGACCAGATGACATCCCAGGCTGTGTACTACATGAACTACAAAATGAACTGGCACCCCACCTAAGTGTCATGTTTAATCATAGCCTCACCTAAGGCTTCATGCCCACTGAGTGGTGCACAGCTACAGTTATCCCGCTCCACAAGGGAGGATCCATCTTGGATCCCTGGAACTACCGTCCCATCAGTCTGACAAGCCTGATCTGCAAGAGCTTGGAACGCATTATCATGGAACTTATAAACAAAGACATTGGCAACATCCAGACACTGGACCCTACCCAGTTTGGGTTTGTGAAGGGCCGATCTTGTCTCCTGAATCTGATTGACTTCTTCGAATTGGACTCCAGAGCTGTGGACGAGGGTAAGGCATTCCACACAGCCTATTTGGACCTCGCCAAGGCCTTCGACACCATCCCCCACTCTGGAATCATAGATAAACTTACTAAGCTGGACATAAATCCCTACATCACTTGATGGGTTGCCAACTGGCTTACTGACAGAACCCAGACTGTAAAAGTAGCCAACTCCAAATCCAGCTCCAGACAAGTGACAAGTGAAGTACCTCAGGGTACAGTCCTGGGAACACTCTTGTTTGGCATCTACTTCTCTGAAGTACAGGCCAACACTACGGGACTCTGGTTAACAAAGTTTGCAGATGACTGCAAACTGGGAGCCATTATTAAATCCCCAAATTATGTGGATATTCTACAAAAGGGCCTTACAGAAACAGATGCCTGGTGCCAGAGCCATGGGCTCAAGCTTAATGCCAAGAAATGTATAATTATCCCCTTTGGAAAAAAACATGTACCCGTGAACTACCACATAGGTAGGCCCTCTTCAAAAGGAACCTTGATGATTGGATGGGAGATGGGAAATTCACCCCGGGGATCATGTCAATCACCCTGCTAGACAGGGTCCCAGAGAAGTAAATATTGTGGGAAAAAATTTCCAGGGAATTGTTATGGCTAGGCTTGCATAGGCCTTAGGGCCGATAGACTAGTACCAACCTATGAACCTATGAACCTATATTGAGAAAGAATATGAATAATTCCCTTTTCAAACACATATTAAGTTGTACTAACTTTAAGAAATTCAGATTTGGTATCCTAGACATTGTCTATATCAATGCATCAAACTGTCACTTCAAAGAACAGCATTTTATCAGAAATGCTGTTCATTGAATTTCCCTCATGTGGGGGGTGGACCCCCACAGCCCCCACTAATTATATATGCCAGCTCTGAGATCACACTACAGTGGAGAAAGGTCAAAATTCCCTATCCTCTTTGTACCATGATCTCAGTATGATCAGTTTGATGAATGGCATGTTCCATGCAATTGCACTGAAAATGGCATTCTCTGAAATGATTTTTGGATAAATTGATAGGGACCCCTAGAAGTTGTATTGCACAATGAACAAGAAGGTCAATGGGAAACTTTCCTTGAATGTAGAGAACTAATACAGCAATTAAAGCTGAATACCTCTAATTTCCATGGACTTAATGAACAAATTTCAGTTTTACCGGCTCTAAAATTTAGAGCCACGTTTAGACAAACACACTAGCCTATATGAACATATTTATATCATAACTGGTAAACACTGATAAATTAACTATGATTATAGACACAATAGAATTCTGAAAATATTTTAGTTGTTTATACTTTGATTATATTTATATGTATTTTTTAATGATGATTTTTAATGTTGGTTTTTCAATCTTTTTTGAAGTAATTAATTGGTGAATTGTTTTGTGATTGGATATTGTGGGTCATATGACTTGATTATTTAATTATATAAACTTTATCAAATGACTGCGCCGGGTTCTGATGAAGTCCAATACTGAAGAAAAGATGAGAGGGCTTAACCTGTTACTAAAAAGACGTTGTTATATTACTCAATGTCGTTTTGTTTCTTATTAAATTGTATTTTTTGTGTCAATTTTTGATACTAATAGATTTTTATATGGAAGATTCATGTGGCTTTTTGATACTTGGTTTATTCCTCCATGGTTTTCTACACTATGTGATCTCCTCTTTGGGTACTGTAAGTTTTTACTGTATTAAGCTGCACAGACACATACTCTTTTTCTTGGATTCCTTGTTCTCTGTGTTTAAGAGCAAACCTAGTTCTAGCCAGCTGGGAAGGTGAAGTGGTTTTTACTGATCATGCTTTTTGTTCCCACTTAATTTTTTTATAAGCGTTTTTTGATTATATATTTATTTTATGGAGAGGTTCTATAGATTTGTAACACAGTTTTATCAATTACTTAGAAGGCAGTAGTCCATGTTTTACATTTGCTGTGCAATACTCTGATAAGAATATAGATTTTCTGAGTATATGTATCTTTGACATTTAATGATAAAGGCACTATAGACACCTCACCTTACATAAAGAACTGCTGGAAAAAATAGTATCCTGCAGCATTCCAGCATGCATCTGACACATATTTTTAAGAACATTTTGAAAGGTAAATACCTAAGGGCCCTCACCCCCCCCATAAATTAAATATACCAACTCCAAGATTGCACTACAGTGGAAAAAAGTTAATTTCCTAACCTCAGAAATGTAGTCGAAAGTGTGTTTGTTAGGTGTTGTTGTAGGTGGAGGTGATTTTTATCTACTTGTGCAATATAGTTTTCATTGTTATGAAACACACTTTCAATGTTCTAAGTTTTCAATGTTTTGGGTTTTCATTGTTTTGAATTTTCGATATTATGGTCTCAATGTTATGAAATTAAACTTTATGAAATTTCAGTGTTATGAAGTAGACCCATAAATATATATGTGTATATATATATATATATATATATATATATATATATATATATATGTGTGTGTGTGTGTGTGTGTGTGTGTGTGTGTGTGTGTGTGTGTGTGTGTGTGTGTGTGTGTGTGTGTGTGAAGAGATCTGGTTGTATATTTGTTGAATGAGACCAACAAAGTTAAATATTTCATAGTGATGGGGCAGTTAAGTAATTCCAATTAACTAAACAGTGTAGTGATTAAATTGGTATTATCATGAAACTTGTGCAATTGGAACAAACTTCTATATATACTACCTCCTTGGTAGCACAGTTTCCCTTAGCTATGAAAACTTTAAGGTTATTTGGGTTTTCTAAATAAATCACTAGTTTCTATGTAGGCAAAACTGAGAGGCAGTTTTGTAGAAGAATTTATGAACAGAGTTATGACATATTGAGAAAGAATATTAATAATTCCCTTTTCAAACATATATTAAGTTGTACTAACTTTAAGAAGTTCAGATTTGGTATCCTAGACGTTGTCTATATCAATGCATCAAACTGTCACTTCAAAGAACAGCATTTTATCAGAAATGCTGTTCATTGAATTTCCCTCATGTGGGGAGTGGACCCCCACAGCCCCCACTAATTATATATACCAGCTCTGAGATCGTACTACAGTGGAGAAAGGTCAAAATTCCCTATCGTCTTTGTACCATGATCTCAGTATGATCATTTTGACAAATGGCATGTTCCATGCAATTGCACTGAAAATGGTATTCTCTGAAATGATTTTTGGATAAACTGATAGGGACCCCTAGACGTATTGTACAATGAACAAGAAAGTCAATGGGAAACTTTCCTTGAATGTAGAGAACTAATACAGCAATTAAAGTTAAATACCTCTAATTTCCATGGACTTAACGAACAGATTTCAGTTTTACCGGCTCTAAAATTTAGAGCCACTTTCAGACAAACACACTAGTCTATATAAACAGATTTATATTATAACTGGTAAACACTGATGAATTAACTATGATTATAGACACAACATAATTCTGAAAATATTTTAGTTGTTTATACTTTGATTATGTTTATATGTATTTTTTAATGATGATTTTTAATGTTGGTTTTTCAACCTTTTTGAAGTAATTAATTGGCGAATTGTTTTGTGATTGGATATTGTGGGTCATATGACTTGATTATTTAATTATATAAACTTTATCAAATGACTGCACCAGGTTCTGATGAAGTCCTATACTGAAGAAAAGATGAAAGGGCTTAACCCATTACTAACATGATGTTGTTATATTACTCAATGTTGTTTTGTTTCTTATTAAATTTTTTTTTTGTGTCAATTTTTGATACTAATAGATTTTCATATGGAAGATTCATGTGGTTTTTTGCTACTTGGTTTATTCCTCTTTGGTTTTCTACACTATGTGATCTCCTCTTTGGGTTCTGTAAGTTTTTACTGTATTGAGCTGCACAGACACACACTCTTTTTCTTGGATTCATTGTTTTCTGTGTTTAAGAGCAAACCTAAATCTAGCCAACTGGGAAGATGAAGTGATTTTTACTGATCATGTTTTTTGTTCCCACATAATTTTTTATAAGCGTTTTTTGATGATATTTTTATTTTATGGAGAGGTTCTACAGATTTGTAACACAGTTTTATCAATTACTTAGAAGGCAGTAGTTCATGTTTTACATTTGCTGTGTAATACTCTGATAAGAATATAGATTTTCTCAATAGATGTATCTTTGACATTTAATGATAAAGGCACTATAGACACCTCACCTTACAGAAAGAACTGCTGGAAAAAATAGTATCCTGCAGCATTCCAGCATGCATCCGACACATATTTTTAAGAAAATTTTGAAATGTAAATTCCTAAGGGCCTCCACCCCCCGTAAATTAAATATACCAACTCCAAGATTGCACTACAGTGGAAAAAAATTGATTTCCTAACCTCAGAAACATAGTAGAAAGTGTGTTTTTTAGTTAGGTGTTGTTATAGGTGGAGGTGATTTTATCTACTTGCGCAATGTAGTTTTCAATGTTATGAAACACACTTTCAGTGTTCTGAGTTTTCAATGTTTTGGGTTTTCAGTGTTTTGAATTTTTTATGTTATGGTCTCAATGTTATGAAATTTAACTTTATGAAATTTCAGTGTTATGAAGTAGACCCATATATATATATATATATATATATATATATATATATATATATTTACATATATATATATATATATATATATATATATATATATATTGGTGAATAGATCTGGTTCTATATTTGTTGAATGAGACCAACAAAGTTAAATATTTCACAGTGATGGGGCCATTAAGTCATTCCAATTAACTAAACAGTGTAGTGATTAAATTGGTATTATCAAGAAACTTGTGCAATTGGAACAAACTGCTATGTATACTACCTCCTTGGTAGCACAGTTTCCCTTAGCTATGAAAACTTTAAGGTTATTTGGGTTTTCTAAATAAATCACTAGTTTCTATATAGGCAAAACTGAGAGGCAGTTTTGTAAAAGAATTTATCAACAGAGTTATGACATATTGAGAAGGAATATGAATTATTCCCTTTTCAAACACATATTAAGTTGTACTAACTTTAAGAAGTTCATATTTGGTATCCTAGACATTGTCTATATCAATGCATCAAACTGTCACTTCAAAGAACAGCATTTTATCAGAAATACTGTTCATTGAATTTCCCTTATGTGGGGGGTGGACCCCCACAACCCCCACTAATTATATATACCAGCTCTGAGATCACACTACAGTGGAGAAATGTCAAAATTCCCTATCCTCTTTGTACCATGATCTCAGTATGATCACTTTGATGAATGGCATGTTCCATGCAATTGCACTTCTCTGAAATGATTTTTGGATAAACTGATAGGGACCCCTAGAAGTTGTATTGCACAATGAACAAGAAGGTCAGTGAGAAACTTTCATTGAATGTAGAGAACTAAGACAGCAATTAAAGTTGAATGCCTCTAATTTCCATGGACTTAATGAACAGATTTCAGTTTTACTGGCTCTAAAATTTAGAGCCACTTTTAGACAAATACACTAGTCTATACGAACAGATTTATAGTATAACTGGTAAACACTGATGAATTAACTATGATTATAGACACAGCAGAATTCTGAAAATATTTTAGTTGTTTATACTTTGATTATATTTATATGTATGTTTTAATGATTATTTTTAATGTTGGTTTTTCAGCCTTTTTGAAGTAATTAATTGGTGACTTGCTTTGTGATTGGATATTGTGGGTCATATGACTTGATTATTTAATTATATAAACTTTATCAAATGACTGCACCAGGTTCTGATGAAGTCCTCCACTCAAGAAAAGATGAAATGGCTTAACTTGTTACTAACATGATGTTCTTATATTATTCAATGTTGTTTTGTTTCTTATTAAATTGTATTTTTGTGTCAATTTTTGATACTAATAGATTTTTATATGGAAGATTCGTGTGGCTTTTTGCTACTTGGTTTATTCCTCCATGGTTTTCTACACTATGTGATCTCCTCTTTGGGTTCTTTAAGTTTTTACCGTATTAGGCTGCACAGACACATACTCTTTTTCTTGGATTCATTGTTTTCTGTGTTTAAGAGCAAACCTAGTTCTAGCCAACTGGGAAGATGAAGTGGTTTTTACTAATCGTGTTTTTTGTTCCCACTTATTTTTTTTTTTATAAGTGTTTGTTGATGATATTTTTATTTTATGGAGAGATTCTATAGATTTGTAACACAGTTTTATCAATTACTTAGAAGACAGTAGTCCATGTTTTACATTTACTGTGCAATACTCTGATAAGAATATAGATTTTTTTCAATGTATGTATCTTTGACATTTAATGATAAAGGTACTATAGACATCTCACCTTACATAAAGAACTGCTGAAAAAATAGTATCCTGCCACATTCCAGCATGCATCCGACACATATTTTTAAGAACATTTTGAAAGGTCATTCCTAAGGGCCTCTAGGCTTCATACGAATGACAATGAGAATTTGATGGCTATTAATAAGATGTCATCTGATTTTCTAAAAAAGAGGTTACTGTAAACATGAGATAGAATGCTCCTCGTCAGAATCTCTGTCTCTGAGGGCAACTATAGGTGTACCCTATTTTAAAAGAAAAAGAGGAAATATAGTTAGAAGCAATAATTTTAATCTGAGATGTAGAGTACCCCTTACATATAGTAGTAACATTAGTACTATCTGTGATGTTATTGCTAGGAATTGGGCAATTCTTCTTTCTGATGAAAAAGTCAAGGAACTAGTAGGTGTTAAACCCAGTTTTGCTTTTAAGAATAATTTGTCTCTTAAAAGGCAATTATACTATGGCCATCGGAAGAGGTCCCATCTAAAATCTAAAAGATCAGGTACTTTTCCCTGTAGAACATGTAGGGCATGTAGTTCGATGTCAGGATAAAATACATTTATACATCCTTTAACACAAAAGGTTTGTACAGTTAGTTGTTATGCAGATTATAAGACCAGTAATTTGATTTATCTAGCTAGCTGAACATTTTGTGAAGCATTCTATCTTGGCAAAACCAACAGGCTATTAAAAGATCTTGTTTTGCAGCACATTATATTAAGAATAAGAACAATTTGAATGCATTATATAAATATGTTAAAGTCAACAGTAATCATTCCATTATTTTTATGGCACTAGAAGTTGCTGACATTGATATAAGGGGAAGACATCTTGTAAACAGAACTGAAATGGCAGAGCTGAAATGTATTGTTAGTTTACAGGCAGACAAATACCCTGAGTTGAATGGATGTGTTCCTTTAAACCCGGTACTAAAAACAAGATCATTACATCATTGATTTATTGCTGTCTCTTTTGTGATTGGCTATTTTTTTATTTAAATATCATCTGTTTTTATCTTGTGTTATTGATCTGATGAAGCACTTGTGTGTGAAAGTGCTTATCAAATATATTGTTGGTGTTCTTACTTTGCTATATTAAAGTGTATGGTAACTGCTGTGTTGGTCAGATTGTATCTTGTTTTCTCTTTGACATTTTTTCTATTACTAAACCGACCTTTAGTTGCCTGCCTTTCTTTTTTCTTCATTATGTTTAAGAGCATGATAGTGTCTTCCCAGGATCTCTTACTCAAAAATGGAATCTCCGAGCCACTCCAATATGTGTTCTATGGGTCTATATTATGGAGTTAAAATGCCATAACAGTGAATATGAAAAGACTGACGTATTCAGTGAAATCCATTTTTGCGATTCGCTGAATTCTTACAGGGCAAAAATGTAGTTGGACAACTACACAATTTTGCCCTTTTCTCCACTGTAGTGTGATCTCGGAATTGGTATATTTAGTTAGGGGGTGTGTGGAAAACGAAACCCCCTACAATGGTGGGTTTTGTTTTAGGTAAAATTAGTTTTGTTGTGTTGCAGGGCAAGTATTTGTTTGCCTGACAAGTTTTCAGGGAATCACAGAATTGGATTTCACTGAATACTTGTCAGTCTTTTTGTATTTGCTGCTACAGTGTTTTGATGTCGTAATATAGACCCATGTTCTACACCCTACAGTTTAGCAATGAGAAGTTTGATGATAAAATTTCCTGCAACAGGGAGACCTTACCCAGTTAGTTTCTATACTTTCTCAGCAATATGTTCATTTAAATAATACTTTAGAAAAGATGGTTTTGAATAGCTCCACTGTAATGTTCCAAACATGGTACATCCCAAAGTGGGGACAAAGACACAAGACATTCACTATTGCATCTTAGACTTCTTGATCAACAGAACACAGAGGACATTTGTAGGAAATAACACCTTGGGGGTGCATAATTCTTAACACCAGTGTCCCTCAGGGATGTGTACTCAGCCCGCTGCTGTTCACCATCCTTACCCACAATTTTTCAGCAAAACACAACTCCAATCATATCATCAAGTTTGCAGATGACACAATGGTCATTGGCTTCATCAAGGAGAGGATGAAAAAGCGTACAGAGGTGAGGTCAAGTCTCTGATCAACTGGTGTGTGAGACACAACCTAGACCTGAACATCAAATAAAACAAAACTATTATTGACTTCAGAAAAAGGTCAATTGCTCACTCATTTCTCAAGGTTGATGGTGAAGAGGTGGGAAAGGTTAAAACTACAAAATGTCTAGGATTACACATTTCAGAGGATTTCTCTTGGACCGTGAATACTGGTCATTTGGTCAAAGAGGCCCATCAACGTCTTCACTTTCTGACAAGGCTCAAAAGAGAAAAGCTCCCACTTACTGTTCTCTCCACCTTCTACAGGGAAGCTATTGAGAGCATTCTCACCTGTAACTTCACTGTTTGGTTTGGGAACTGTACAGTAGCTGAAAGAAAGAAGCTACAGAGAGTGGTGAGAGTTGCTGAGAAAATCATGGGCACCAGTCTACATCAATCCAGGAGCTATTCACAGCAAAGAACCTTAAAAGAGCCCACAAAATACTTCATGACTCCTTGCACCCTGCACATGGCTGGTTTACACAAGTGACATCTGGCAGGATGGAACATAGTATTCAGTGTATGACCTCCAGATTCATTAACAGCTTTTACCCAATGGTAATGAGACTTATTAACTCAGACATCCACCCTAGTGACTCCACCACAAATTAATTTAATAACAGTGTTTTCTTTGGAATATGCAATATTTATATATTTACATTCAATTGCAGTTGCCTGTTACTTGCTTTATGTAATAATATATAATGAGTGACAATTTTAGTTCATGTGCAATAACCAGTCTTACCTGTCATGCTGCTACTGTACAGTATTTATATGAGTGCATAGGGGGTTAGCTTTTTTTTTTTTCCTTACATTCTTTGGGCATAGTCATTAGTCTCTAATTCCTTTACTTGTCTTTGTTGTATTCTATGCTTCTTTTGTATTCTCATGGTGAGCTGATACGCGTAATTTCATTTAGGTTTGCACATGTATAGTCCTAAATGACAATGAAGTTTACTTTGAATCTTGCAAACTGAAAGTAGATCGACCAGTCGGTTCTACTTTGATTCAGGCTACAGTGAGTCTTCATTCATTGAATGCTTCAAACACCTCAAAAGGGAATGCTAAAAACTTAAATGACTGCTTTAACCAAGACCTGGGATTTACTAATATACTCCTCAGGAATATATCTGTCATCCTTGAAGGAAATGTAATCACACTGATAGGAACTTTGGAAAAAATATTGTTAAAGGTGCATAACTTACAGTTAGACAATTGTTTTCTAACTGAATGTCCGAACACTAAGAGAGTTCCTAAGAGTCTGAAGTTGTTTACATTTTCAAGTGGACTGTTGCTGGACAGTGAGGAATATAAAGAACTGCCTTCTATGTTTGACCAATACAGTTTTGAACTGATTAGGTTTATTATTAAGTGGAACACCTCACAAATTAATGCTTTACATGATGAAATTACTCTGCTTAACAACAAAATACTTGATAATTTGTTATTTGACTATAATAAAAACAGACATAATCAGATTTTTCTAGAGTTGATGAAGAATGTAAATCTGTTATAGATAGGAAAAAGAAAAATATTCCTGAGGGATCACAATGATTACTTAAACAACAGAGCATACCCTTTACTGAAAAGATTTAAATTTAGGATGTTTATATGACTAACTTGAATGAACAAGAGCATAATGGTTGGTATGATTGAAGTGAATTACGCAATTCCCATTTAGGACAGGCTATGAACACACTTCTTTTTGACCAAACTGAGAACAATTTAGATGAATTCCCTGCCCTCCCCTCTAGATCAAAA
>NC_056734.1:280837175-280864675 GCF_019279795.1 Protopterus annectens | reverse complement strand
AACAGCTCAAAACCAATTCCAAAGGTTGGGTAAAAAAGCAACATAAATTAGGAATTCCTCAGGCACACAGGTGGATTGAGGAAGTAAACCTCAGGGAACAAAAGAACAACAATTCAAAAACAATGTTTTTAGATAAGGAGGACAATAACTTAGTAATAGCCTTGGCCCCTCCGCCTCCCTTACCAGAATATGAAGCAAGTGAACAGGTTAGTCCACCCCCACGATATCCTGTGGTCACTGAAGAAAGAGGCATTATGAAAATAAAACCGTATATTAGAGATCCCATTGGGACCAGGTCTCGAACAAGGGCAGGTAACTCAAATGAAGGCATCGAGTTATGGCAAATGGTCACAATCTATGAGTGAAGAAGAAATATGCCCACTAATAGAAGTACCCAACCCTCAGGCAGGTCAGGACAATCAGAACCCAACTATTTTAGTGTATAGACCTTGGACTCTGGAAGATATCCGAAAAGCCACTAAGGGAATTCCCCATCCGAAAGTTAATTTTAGAAAATTCTCTGAAGACTTACAAGGAATGAGGCTGAGTTATAACTTAAATGGAGAAGAGGTAGAAAAAGTAGTCAGACAAATTGTGGGGCCAGACTGGCACATGATTAGTGACAACTGGAATCCCCGTGACGCTGCACAATGACCCCTCCCACATAGCAGTGCAGAATTAGACAACAGAGTAAAAGGTCTTACAGACCGCATCTCTGAAAAATGGAAGCCTAGGGCAGACTGGACTTGCATTAATCAATGCATCCAACAGGAAGGTGAAACTATTGACAGGTATTATGCCAGACTATTAGAATGTTTTAATAAACACTGTGGAATGCAGGTTCCTGAAGATCAAACACAAGATTCCCCATATGAACAGCAGTTAAAGAATGCATTTTTAAAGGGCAGTATTGCACCTATAAGCAGTTTTATTACAAAACACATGGTAGATCATCGTACAAGCAGGTTACAATCATTGCTTGAATATGCTAGGCATGCCAAAAGGCATTTTAATAGCAAAAAGAAAAAGAAAGCTCAAGTATTTTCTGTAGAAGATGGAGCAGATGTTTATGTAGTACAGTCCGGGAAAAAGGGCAAGAAAAATGCACAGGGGAAACAAACAATCTGATCAGCGATCAGAGGACTTTGAAGGGCAAAAAAATAAGGGGTGAATGCTTTAAATGCAGTAAAAAGTGACATTTGGCAAAGGATTGCAGGAAAAACAAGAAGGCAACCACGGAAGACAAGGAGGGTGAGGACTGACTATAAGGTAGTCAGGAATCACTAGAAGGGGCTAGCGAAGAAGGGACAAATGAGAATGTGATAGAAGGAGTAGAGGAAGTGCAGGAAGTAAGTGACAATGAAGAAGATGAAATATTAGACCTAGCTTTATTGAGCTTGGAGCTCTATTTAGCAGACTCAAAACCAGAAGTTACACTCTTGGTAGAAGGGAGGGAAGTCAAATTCTTGTGTGACTCAGGGGTATCACGAACCCTGATACATCCCTAGAAACTGCCAGAAAACATGGAGTCACCTGATTACATACTGGTAAAAGCAGCTAATGGACAGCTGTATCGAGAGCCCCTCTCCCATAATATTGCAATAACAGATCCAGTTTCAGGATTGACTCAGAAAAGCAAAATTGTTGTTTCTGCAAAATGCCCAGTAAACCTCTTGGGCAGAGACCTCATGCAACTATTTGGTATAGCAGTAGTCCCAACCATGCAGGGTATGGAAGCACAGCGACAAATTGATACCTTTGCAGTGCAATCGGAGGGTGAAATGTTTTATTGGTACAGCCAGGACTTGGTTACAATTGGTCCAGGGACTGTGACTGAAGAATTAATGAATGTAGCCATCAGCAAGTTCCCCTCCCTTGACATTGATAAGCAACATCTGTTGCACTGTACCCTGTATTATTGTAACACACCAGGACCTGATAAGGAATATGAGCAAGAATTGTTTAAAAATCATGCAAACAGATTGATATTGCGTAATCTGTACTGGGACACAGAAGGGAACAGTGTAGCCAGCTGTTCATTGCCCCAGGAGTTCTTTGCATTTTATAAATCTAATTGATTACCACATGTTAGCTTAACCAAGAACAAAAATATAAAATGGGCAGACCTAGGAGAAAAAGTCACGAGATGGAGAAACAGACAGAATTAAAACTGTCAGAACAGGGAATACAAATACAGAAGTTGAATTGGATAACTCAGACCCACCCAGCCAGACACTTGCAGTCTAACAAGGGCAGCTGATTAGCACTCCTATTAAAGGAGGAAGAGAATGCCTTACAGAATATACCAGAAACTTTCTGGTCAACAGGAAAATCAGATGTAGGACTTATTCGTACAGCGGGACCACTAACTATCACACCAAAGTCAGCATTTAGACCACAGAAAAGACAGTATCCCTTAAGAAAAGATGCAGAGGCAGGGATAAAGCCTATTATAGCAGCCTTACTTAAAGGAGGGATACTAGTAGAATCTCCCGATTAACCATGTAACACACCCTTATTTCCAGTTAAAAAGACCAATGGAAAATGGCGTATGGTCCAAGATTTACAAGCTGTAAATGATGCAGTAATACCAAGGGCACCTACAGTGCCAGACCTACACACCCTGTTGAATGATTTAAAACCTCAACAGAAGTATTTTTCTGTGGTAGACATCAACAATGCGTTCTTTTCGATAACGATACACCCTGATAGCCAGTATTGGTTTGCATTCACATTTCAGGGGAAAAGGTATACATATACATGACTACCACAGGGATATTGTGAAAGTCCAACAATATTCTCACAAGAAATGGCAAGCAACTTGGCAGGATTCACCCCACCAAGAGGCAGTCAGATTTTACTTTATGTTGACAACAACTTGCTGGCAGCCTCCACCCAGCAGGATTGTAGAGAAGACACCAAAGCACTTCTACAATTTTTAGCCACTGAAGGACATAAGGTAAATAAGAATAAACTGCAGCTTTGGAAAAAAACAAGTCAAATACCTGGGATATGTAATATCCAAGGAAGGTAGAACATTAGATGAGGACAGAAAAGTAGCAATTTTGCAAGCACCAAAACCCATTACCTAGAAGGAAATGATGTCCTTCCTGGGTACAACTAATTTTTGCCGGAGCTGGATTCCAAACTATGCTTTGGAATCTGCACCGCTAACTGACCTTATATATAAGAAGCCTATGGCAGCACAGGATTTGTTACAATGGACACCAGAGCCAGAATCTGCTTTCTGCAAACTGAAACAGTTAATAGCATCCTCATTAGTTCTAGGATTACCAAACTACCATAAACATTTTTTCCAAAATGTAGATTGTGAGCAAGGTTATATGACATCAGTGTTAACACAACAGCATGAGGATAAGCAACGCCCCATTGCTTACTATTCATCACAACTAGACCCAGTGGCATGGTCGTTACCCCATTGTGTACAAGCAGTAGTTGCAGCTGCAATGGCAGTACAGGCTTCGGCCTCAGTAGTCTTATTCCACCCTCTCACTTTGAGAGTGCCTCATGCAGTCACGATTATTTTACTACAAGAAAAGGTGGCATATCTTTCCCCTGCTAGGCATCTTTCCTGTATGACTATATTGTTGAGCCAACCTCACATGACAATTGAGCGATGCACGACTTTGAACCCTTCTACTCTGCTCCCGACCCCTGCAGACGTCACACCGCACCGCTGCCTGCAGATAATTGAGCAAAAGACACTACCTAGAAAAGATCTCACGGATGTCCCCTTGGATGATGCCAAGGTGACATACTACGTGGATGGTTCGTGCAAAAGGGGTCCTGCAGGACAGAACCTAGTAGGATATGCAGTAGTTTCTGACACTGAGATTATAGAAGCAAAACCTTTACCGCACAACTTATCTGCACAGGCAGCAGAATTGATTGCCTTGACACAGGCATGTATCTTAGCAAAGGGTAAATGTGTAAACATTTTTACTGACAGCCAGTACGCTTTTTCTACTGTACATGTTTTTGCGCAAAAGTGGAAAAACCGAGGAATGATAACATCTACTGGCAAACCTATAAATCATGCACAGTTTATTTTAGATCTTTAAGAATCTAGTCAATTACCTCAGAAAGTAGCCATTTGTAAATGCACAGCTCACACCAAGCAACAAGATAGGATTTCAAAAGGTAATGCGAGAGCTGATACAGCTGCAAAACAAGCAGCTACAAAAGTATTTCTTTTAAATGAGGAACTACAACCCTCGGAGATTTTAGACTTAGAAATGTTAAAAACAATGCAGACACTCACTACGCAAGCTGAAAAACAAAGATGGGGAAACAAGGAGCAATTCTCAAAAAGGGGCTGTACATCTCTAAAGAAGGGAAACTGATACTACGATCTAATTTGTTTAGATATGCAGCTTTGTTGAGCCATGGGCAGTGCCATGTCTCAACAGGGGGGATGTTACAGCTGGTGAACCAGGTGTTCACAATGTACGGATTTACAAACTACTCTAAAAAATTGTGTTTGACGTGTCAGATTTGCAACAAACATCATGCACAAGGGGTGTTAAAGCCCAAGCAAGGGAGTTTCCCTACACCACCATATCTGTTTCACACTATCTATATGGATTTCATAGAATTGAACAAATGTGAAAATAAGAAGTATTGTCTTGTCATTGTAGATGTGTTTTCCAGATGGGTGGAAGCCTTTCCAACCAAAAATCCAGATGCAGCCACGGTGGCAAAAGTACTTGTCAAAGAAATCATCCCTAGATTCAGCATTCTGGAAAGGATCTACAGTGACAATGGTACACACTTTGTAAACCAAACCATACAGCAGTTAAGTAAGCATTTTGGTATTTCTTTAAAAAATCACTGTGCATACCATCCACAATCAGCAGAGCTAGTTGAAAGGCATAATGGTATATTAAAAAACAAATTGAGAAAGTTAATAGCTGAGATAGGAAAGAATTGGCTGTATTGTTTGCCCCTGGCACTGTTGAGCATGAGAACTGTTCCGAACGCAAAAGGATTGACTCCTTTTGAAAAAACTATTTCGAAGGGCTTATTATGCACCCCAGTGGCAACTTCTCATGTCCTCAGACCAGGAAGCTGATTTTACACTAGCTGAATATATGAGGAAGTTAATGAATTCTAAACCTCTGTTGCAGTCAAATTCTGTTTCAGATAGAAAACAAACCAAGACATCAGAAGTGGCAGTGACACCCGGAGACTGGGTGTGGGTAAAAGTTATAAAGAAGAAGAATTGGTCATCACCAAGGTGGGAAGGTCCATACCAGGTGCTTCTTTCGACACCCACTGCAGTCAAGAAAGCAGAGCAAGCTTCGTGGATCCACCTGACGCACTACAAACTAGTTAAAAACTTTGAACTGGACAAAAATCTTACCTCTCCATCAGGGATCTCAGCACAAAGTCTGGCTACAAAGGGGGGTCAGATCAATAGGACTGATCCATCTCAACCCCAGTGAAGAAACCATTGGTGCTGAAGGTCCTATTAGGGCAGAGAGTAAGATCACATGTCAAAAGCAAAAATGATGGAATCCAGAAAAATCCAAATACACCTACTCAGAAGAGTCGGAGGAAACAGGAATGCAGAACAACCGTTTCTTCAGAAGTATTGCATAATCATCCTGTTGACTGTACTAGTGACAATAATCTTTTTGTTGTGGCCATTCCTTTTCCCAGCCACACAAACTGAACTGAATAAATGTGGAGAGTTGCACGTAGAGTGGTACCCAAACTTCAACACTTACCAGGCAATCAAATATGTGTATGCTGAGACCTTCAATGTTTCCAATTGCTGGATTTGCACAGCTTTGCCAACAGCATACGGGGGGGTTTTGTTAACTTCAGTCCCCCTAGGAGCCAACAAGACCTGGAAAAACTTAGTCTATGATACATCAGATGTCACATCACAAGATAAAGTAGCATTGCACTTGTCTGTTTGACAGAAGGGGACTGTGTGTTTTTACAAAAATGATACAGTTCAGGTGGGTTGGAGCAATTGCAATGTGACTGTTCCCTATAGATGCTACAATAAAACTGATAACACAGGTTCCTATTGCAACACAAGCTATGATTCATTTTTTGAACTGATGCATAGGACAACTGATGAAGTAAAACATAATGCTGACCTCTATAAACAACTGATTATAGTTGACAAAAAAATGTTTCATCCAGAGCCAGGACATAGTAAAGTTACTACTAAAGTAGAAGATTGCTACTTTGTATGTGGTAGGAAAGCATATAAGTGGTTACCTGAGAATTGGTCCGGCAGTTGTTATTTGGGGTACCTGGTTCCGGCCATACGACACACAGCAGTTTTACCTCAGGGGAAAATTTGAAATGTTCGATGTGAAATCAAGAAGCCTGTCAACCCAGTGGGGCAAATCAATGTGGGCTGGAAAAACCATCATGCTGTGGGCCTAGGGAAAAATGGACTGTCACATATGGACTTGGGTGATACCATCATCTCGTGGGCAGGTGTACCGCCAGCATATGGAGCAACAAAATCAATCTGGGAACTGAGAAAACTGTCTAAACTTCTCGAAATAATGAGCAATGCAACCTTTTCTGCCCTAGAATTGGTGACTGATAAGCTGACTGCCGTGAAAACTGTAGTGCTTCAAAACTGCATGGCTCTTGACTTCACCCTAGCAGCGAGAGGAGATACTTGCACTTTAATCCAGGAGGAGTGCTGTTTGTATATTCCTGACCACAAACACGAGATAGACAATCACCTTGAGGTAATTCAGCAGGTGTCGGCTATGACCAAGCCAGGACCAAATCCATTGACGGACTTTTTCCAGAGATTGTTTGGGGGATGGGGCAGTATCCTAATGAACATCCTGATTGCCATCTGTGTAGGAATGATCCTGCTGGTGGCATGTGTGTGCTGTTGCATCCCCAGCATGAAAAGACTGATTAAAGACTTTATAGACATGTCAGTTTCAGAAACCTTATACCAAGGTGCTGAACTTGAAGAATTGCTAAAAAATTGAAAATGCTTTCATAAGTTTAAACTGAATGACTCTCTAAACTGCAAATCCTGAGTAGGAAGAGGTTAGGGGAAGAAAAAAAAAACTGTTTATGCTTATTTTGAAAGTAGAATAAAAGTATTAAAAGGGGGAAATGTTAGAAAAATATGTATTAGTAATATGCATGCTTAGTGCATTTGAGGTTTAAAAGGGTTAATACATTTATTCTGTTCACACTGCATGAATCTGCACAGCTATTAGAAACTTAACAAGAAGCATTCTATTTTCTGCTAATGTCAGCAAATAACAAGAAGTAATTTATTTTTACTAGTGTCATAAGACTTAACAAAGAGTTATTGATTTTCTGCTTATGCCATGAGAAAGTACACAGCTGCTAGAAGCTTTGATAAGAACACAATGGATGCTTGAAAGTATAAACCGTAGTCAGCATTACTTGTACCTAAGCTAGAAATGTACCTTGAATCTAGGCAAAATGTAACACATATATTATAACTGCACAGATGTTTTGTAAATCAGCAGTTATTCTCAACTAGTCAGCAATTAGTCTAGTAACATTTTTTGTAGAACAATACAGGAAGTTGTGTCTAACTACGTCAGCAATAGAAGTAACATTTATGTGTGACATGGAAAGAACTGTATAAAAATGCCATACTAATTATTAATGTTCAGACAAACCATTCTGCCAGCATGCTTTGTCTCCTTGCTGCAAGTTAATAACGGGTACCTTGCTTGAACCTTACATGAATTGGTCTTTGAAGTTTTTTCCTTTGACAGAGACACCTAGTGAGGACATATGAAGAAGTAGTTTGCTGTGACAAACTGTGTTGAAGGCTTTAGACAAGTCTAGAAATAAGGAAAAGACTAGTTTGATATTATCTCCAGCTTTATTGCCAGTATCTGTATAGGTTAGAAGGGCAATGCTAGTACTATGGGAAAGATAGAAGCCATGTGGTGTGGGTAATAGGAGTTCTTCCTGCCAGAGATAGTCTAGCAATTGTTTTTGAATAAATGCTTAAAGTATTTTGGTGAGGGTAGATAAGATTGTTATAGGTCTAAAGTTATTAATGTCTGTTGAATTTCCTGCTTTGTGCACAGTTATAATATGTGACTTTTTTGAGAGAGAGGGAATGTAGAATTCCTGGAATGACATATTTATAAGAATTGAGATAGGATAGACAATGCTTTGGCTGCTATTTTTAGTTGGTTGCTTGGAAGTTTATCAGCTGAAGAAAAGCATGGTTTCAGTTTGTTTAAGAATAGTTTTATATAGGATGTGGGCACAGGTTTGTAGGTGAAATTGGATGAGGTTATACATGACTGTTGGGTAGGGTTGGGATTAGATGTTGAGGATTCCTTGGTTAGAGATGCTATACTGTCTATAAAATAAGAGTTGAACTGTATTGCAGTTTCGAGTGTTGAGTTATTGGGAGACAAATTTAGGATACATTTTTGGCCAGGGTGTAATATTCCTTTAATGGATGTCTAAATTTTTTAGGTTTGTGTTTGCTATTATTCTGAAAGTTATTATAGTATAGCTTTTGTCTTCATGTATTTGCTTTTGAGTATGATTGCAAAGCATTCTGAAGTTTTCGAGATATTGAGATGTTTTACGTTTTTGCCATTCTTTCTATTATTTTTCTCTATCCTGCACTAGCATTCTACTCTTTCTGGACAGCCAAATTGCATTATTTGTTTTGAGTCTCTTCCAACTAGGAGGTGCAAAGCTATTTAGGATATTTAGAAAAGTTGTACTGAATTCAATTACAGCATCATCTAAGGGTAGGATTTTTCTGAAGTTCCAGTTAATACACGATAGCGTAATAATGAAAATTTCTGGGTTAAACTTAGAAAGGTTACATGTTGTTTTATAAATATGCTGTTTAACTGGATGTGTGAGATGCCTATTCATATAGACTGGGAGATGATCACTGACAGAGTCTAACATTGTACCTGTGGTGGAGTATTTGCTAGAGTCTGATACTAGGATCCAGTGTAATAGAAAATTTGATGTCTTGCTATAATGTGTGGGACTATTAATAAGTTGTGTGAAACCATATAAGTTCATATCAAATGTAGAGACGTTACAGTTTATGTCCAACCAATTGAAATTCACATCACCTAGTAATATTTTTTTCTTATAGAAAGGTAGACATGTTATGGATATCCACTATAGGATATCTTCCAGTATAGTTGCATTAACACATATACATAGCATACACAGACACACAGACACACACACACACACACACACACACACACATATATATATATATATATATATATATATATATATATATATATATATATCTATATATATGGGATCCGTACAGATGCTTAACTGCATCTTTCACCGAATCCCAATTTGGTGAGCATACTTGCGCGAAAGTGCTATTCTCTGAAGCAGCACTTTTGCATAAGTATGCTTGCTGTTCCGGTCATACTACGGTGCGGTAAGGAAAAATTCCCTTTTCCCCACAGTAGTGTGACCTCGGAGTGAGAATATTAAAGTGGGAGGTGTGCAGGGGGGCTTGCTCCCCTGCATTCAAGTAGATTTTGTGTTTTTTTTTAACATACTTTAACAAAAGCAGTTTTTCGATGAAAGTGCTTTCGTTAAAGTGTGTTCGGTAGTAATGGATTCGGGCTTTTGAACTTTAGTTCAAAAGTCCTAGATCCATATATATATATATATATATATATATATATATATATATATATATATATATACACACACACACATACACACACACACACACACACACACATATATATATATATATATATATATATACTTATACATATTTTTTATATATATATATATATATATATATATGTGTGTGTGTGTGTGTGTGTGTGTGTGTGTATGTGTGTGTGTGTGTGCATATATTTGCTATCAAAACCATGAATAACACTTCTTTGAGTGTTTAATTAAACAAACTTAAACAAACTTAAACAATGAAAACCAAAATCTTTTTGCACCTAGATGTCGAATTTCCTTTCTTCAATGTTCACATTTGACATAGCAGAAGGTGATGTCCGACACCCAGGCTATGCAGTTTCACGTGCCATGAGAATTTTACATCTACAGCTCAGGTTTTTACTGTTTCACAGGGGGGCAAGACCCCACACCCCCTACAAATTATATATATATATATATATATATATATATATATATATATATATATATATATATGTATACCAACTCCAATGCTGCACTACAGTGAGGAAATGGGTAAAATCCCTGCTTCTCACTGTATTGCGATCTCCATTCAAAAGCTGATCCCATAATAATGAATCAAACTTTGCTTTCATTATTAGGGGTTCGCAGTATTTCAGTATGTCATTGTGCAACTTTGAAACTGTACTTTCCCACAACTGGTATTTGAGAAACTGCACTTCAGGCTTTTGATAGTAAACTATATATGTGTGTGTGTGTGTGTGTGTGTGTGTGTGTGTGTGTGTGTGTGTGTGTGTGTGTGTGTGTGTGTGTGTGTATGTATGTTTATATATATATATATATATATATATATATATATATATATATATATATATATGTGTGTGTGTGTGTGTGTGTGTGTGTGTGTGTGTTTGCACATTTATTTTCCAGACATAACCATTTTTTGCTTTATTTTTAATCATTAACAAAACCATTTTACATAGTAGTTTAAATACTTTGATCCCTGACATATTTTGAAATTTATATATAAATTTGCTTATATTTTTATATATGTGTATATATATATATATATATATATATATATATATATATATATGGATGTAGGACGTTTGAACAAAAGTTCAAATGCCCAAATCCATTACCACTAAACACACTTTAATGCTTTCATCGAGAAAGCGCTTTCGTTTAAGTATGTTAAAAAAAAAAACCACAAAATCGAATTGAATGCAGGAGGGCAAGCCCCCTTGCCCCCCCCACACCCCCCCCTATTTTAATATTCTCATTCCAAGGTTGCACTACAGTGAGGAAAAGGGAATTGTCCCTTACCACACTGTAGTACTGCCGGAACAACAAGCATACTTACGTGAAAGTGCTGCTTCAGTAAATAACACTTTCACACAAGTATGCTCACCAAATTGGGATTCGGTGAAAGATGCAGTCGAGCATCTGTATGGATCTCATATATATATATACAGAGAGAGAAATTTAGATATAATTCAAGAGAAACCCAGAAAAGCTAGAGTTTTTATTGTATAATATCATAAACCTCCTGTAGTAGATGCCCATGGAATATGCACACTCAATTAATTCAGCTGCATGGTTTCTGAATGCTATGATTTTTTTATGTCTTTATGGGATATTCAGGTCAAAAAAGCCAAACAACACTAACTGTAGACATCTATGTTTCAGCCTTTTATGACATTGTGTGTACAGCATATTTGGACTTTTTAGCTATACTTTAGAAACACAGACCTTAAATTCAAACATGATGTCCATAAACATGTCTGTCTGCAAAATATCTAAAACAACATCCAAACTAAAGAGTAAAAAGGTCACATAGACAAACCATTTAGAAAACACTGCAAGAGAGACCCAACTGAGTTAAAGTCTTTACCATACAAATCTATAGTAGAAGTCTGTGAGAAATATGCAGCTACCAGTTTATCATTATTGGTTCTACCCCACAACCCTCTAGTTTTTCTTTCATCTTCCTCTTTTTTTATTTCTCCAAATGTTTTGGGTTTCTAATACCATGATGGGAATGGACCCCATTCCTAAGTCAAAGTATGATTAAAGTTCATGAAATTGGTATTATTTCACTCCTTGATGTCAGCCAAAAGGGCTCTTTGCAGCACTCGCAAAGTGACCAGCAATGACTCCTTCTGCAGTTTTTATGGAGTTACATATATTAGTAGCATGTCTAAATATGATGGTAGACTCTTTTTTTTTTTTTTTATAAGACCCATTGCTCCTACTACTATTGGAACTATATGGGTATTCTTCTTCCACATTGCTCTTATTTCTGCTTGCAGATCCTGATATTTAATAACCTTGTGCCTCTCTGTACACAGGACACTGTACTCACTGGGTGTGGCGATTCCAATGATCAATGCTACTTTTGTCTTCTTTTCTTGGACTACTATATCCAGTTTTCTAGCATCTATCTTTTGAATAATTGGTAATGGATGATCCCATGTGATGTAGACATCATTATTTTCTATGATGCTTTGTGGCTCATGTTTCCAGTGTTTTTCAGTCACTTCAAAACCATAATGTTTGCACAATCCCCAGTGCAACAGTCTTGCCACATTATTATGCCTTTCAGTATACAGTCTTTCTGCCATTAGTATGTCACAACCAGCAACGAGGTGTGTGACTGTTTCCAGTTCATTTTCATAAAACTTACATTTGTCTGTTTCTCCCACATGTTCAATGGACTTTGTAAACCAGTGTGTATGTAGCCCACTATCTTGAGCCGCCAATATTAATCTTTCATCTCTTGGTTTGAATTCACCTCTCCTTAACCATTCCTGTGTTAATTTCTGATCAACATGAGGTTCTTCCAGAAGTTTTCTATACTTGCAACTATATTTATGCGTTTTCCACATTTCTTGCCTTTTCATCTGGTCCTTCACCTTATATTCTTTCTTTTGTTTTTTAGCACATTCAGTTGTTGCCTGGTTTTTATCTACTTCTGGTTTGATTTCCATTCCTGCTTGACGTCGATATGCTTCTGCTAGGTTAAGCAGAGAAGTCATCTTAGATTTATTCTCCTCATGTTTGAAAACTTCCACTATGTTTGGGTCTTGTGAGGTCAGCAGATATGTGTGGAGTCCCATGATTGCTGATCTGTACATGTCATCAGTTTTAAGGAGGCCCATCCCTCCTTTGGAATGGGGAATATAGAATCTTGGAATGCAATGATTTTTATAGATCATTTGGTAAGCATGAAGCATCCTTCTTCTTTTAATATCTAATTTATCCAACACATTTTGAGGCCAATCAATCACTCCAAAACTGTAAGTTAGGGCAGGAAGAGTAAATTGGTTTATAGCTTGGAATTTGTTCCTAGACGTCAATGCTGTTTTTAAGATTAATTTAGGTCTTCTGAAGTATTCCTTAATAAGTTTTATTCACATTTGTTTGTGTTTTATTACTAATCTGTCATCAGTTTCCAAGTATTTATACACTCCCTCTTGCTCAAGTTCTTTTATATCACATTTTTGTCCCAAATTAGTGTTTTCCTGGTGCTGCAGTTTTTCTGCTTTAAAGGTTGCTTTTGCACATTTATCAAGATTAAAATGACATTCTAATATCATCTGAAAAAGTTTTAACAACCTGCAGCTGTGCTTTCAGTTCCTCATCTGATGAGCTATACAGTTTTATATCATAGACAAATAGAGGATGAGAAGCCTTTAGACTTTGTTGTTTTCTAGGTGCCAAATTGTAGCCATGGCCTAAGCTGTTAAGTAGACAGCTTAATGGGTTAAGGGCAAGGCAGAATAGCAACGGTGACAGAGAGTCACCCTGAAGTATCCCCCTTTGAATTTTTATCCATGGGATAGTAATTTGTCCTTTATCATGGTTTAATTGCAACATGGTCTGCCATTGTTTCATGGTCACTGTAACATAGTTGATCATTGTAGGATGCATCTTATACTTTTTTAAGCACTCTTTTATCCATGAAAGTGGGATACTATCAAATGCTTTTTTTGTAGTCAGTCCATGCCATACTTAGATTCTTCCCCTTTTTACAGTTCTCCACTATGACTTTATTTAACAACAAATGATCCTTTGTTCCATATGACTTTCTTTTATTACCCTTTTGCTCTACTGCCATAATTGAGTTTTCTTCTAAATGACTATAACCTCTGTCAGCATCAGTTCCCATGTATAGCTTATACGTCGTCGGAAGGCAAGTTACTGGTCTATAATTTTTTGGGTAACTTGCAGGTTCACTCTTAAGTAGGAGCATTGTTTTACCTGTTGTTAGCCAGATTGCTGTCTGTTCGGGGTGTGCATATAAATAGTTCTTACTCATGGCTAGGTTTTCATGCAAAAATGTTAATACTTTTAACCAAAAGTTAGGCACTGCATCTGGGCCTGGGGTTTTTCAATTAGAGGCTTTTCTTAACTGTGTTTTGATCTCTCTGGCTGTTACTTCATCCCATGTCATATCCTGTACCTTTAAACTTCTTATTCTTTTTTTTACTTCTTTTATCCATTTAGCATCTTTGTTGTGAACTTCATAGATATTTCTCCAAAATGCATCTATTTCTTCTTTTTTGGGGGGTCTTTTATAGGTTTATAGGTTCATAGGTAGGTACTAGGCCATCTGCCCAAAGGCATTTATAAGCCTAGCCAGAATGTGTTGGCTTTCGCCACCCACTTAGATTAGTTCCCCTGTGCCTCTGTCCAGCAGAGCCACTGAAGTGATCCCCAGGGTAAACGTTCTGTTTCTCATCCACTCGTCAAGGTTTCTCTTGAAGAGTGTTAGCGAGGAGCTCTGCCTAATGTAGATTAGAATCTTGTTCCAAAGCATGGAAAGTCTCAGGGACAGGAATCTATCCTTACAGCACATCCAATTTATTGTTGTGGTGAGGTTTAGATTCCTAGAGCGTGTGGCTTGAGGGGATAAGGTTTTCTTTAGGTGGAGCATGTCCATCAGTTCTGAGTTGAACATGGCCTTGTATGTCAGGCAGAGATCACCTCTGAGTAGGCGGTATGCAACTGAGTACAGCTGGAGTTTCTTCAGTTGAGCTGCATAGGGCATCTGTTTGAGGCCAGTGATCCTCTTGGTGAGGTACTTCTGTGGTCTTTCCAGCTGTTGCATGTGTCTTGTAAGGTACATCCAAAATGGGGTGTTGTACTCTATGATGGGTCTGATGAGTGATGAGTAGAGGGGCACAATGACCTCTTTTGATCTGGATGCGAACCCTTTTGTGATTAGGTGGACCACATAGAAGGATTTTCTAACCACCTTGGCAATGTGATTATCAAAGGAGAGATTACTATCTACTTGGGTCCCCAGATCCCTTATTATGTCTTCCGTATTTAGGAGACTACCACCTATGTGGTAGTTTGAGGGTACTTTGTTTTTTCCAAAAGGGATTACTATGCACTTTTTAGCATTTAGCTTGAGGCCATGATTTTGACACGAGGTATCCATCTCAGTTAGACCCTTTTGGAGGATATCTGTGTCAGCCTGAGAGTCAATTATAGCCCCTAGTTTACAGTTATCTGCAAACGTGGTCAGCCATAGTCCTCCTGTGCTTGCCTGTACCTCTGAGAAGTATATGCCAAACAGGAGGGGTCCTAGGACTGAGCTCTGGGGAATGCCACTTGCAACTGGTTTAGAGTCGGACCTACTTCCTGCACCTCTCACCATGTAGGTTCTGTCTGTGAGCCAGTTGGCAACCCATTTTGTGATGTAGGGGGTTATGTTCAGGCTGGTGAGCTTGTCTATTATACCAGAATGGGGAATGATGTTGAAGGTCTTTGCAAGGTCTAGGTAGGCTGTGTGTATCACCTTTCCCTCATCTATAGCCTTGGTAACTGTCTCAAAGAAGTCACCAGGTTTAGAAGGCATGATCTGCCCTTAACAAAGCTGAACTGTGTAGGGTCCAGTATTTGGAGGTTCCCAATGTCTCTGTTAATGTGTTCCATGATGATGCGCTCCAAAGCCTTGCAGACCAAGCTAGTCGGGCTTATAGGGCTATAGTTTCTGGGGTCTGTTGTGGCTCCATCTTTGTGGAGCGGAATAAGCATAGCTGTGTGCCACTCTATGGGTATATAGCCTGTGGAGAGGCTGAGTTTGAACTGTGTGTTTAGGTGAGGGGTTAATTCGTCTTTGAGCTCATGTAGGACGTAGCCTGGGACACCATCCAGTCCCACTGATGCTGTGTTTTTGGCTTTGGAGAGGGCTGTTTTAACCTGAGTGTCTGTGATTTCAGGGGCTCTGCATTCTTCTGGTATGGTTATGGCCCTTTTGGGGGTGAGAGTGGGTGAAGTTTGCACAGAACCTGTCTGCCAAGATGTTGGCGATATCGGTCAGTTCAGTGTATTTTGTGCCATTCTGCACTAACTCTGAGCACATCTGAGCATTGTCACTTATATTCTTGACATAGCTAAAGAATGCCTTGTGGTTATCTTTGGAGTCCTTGGCAATTTTTCTTTTGTAGTTCGCCTTGGATAATTTTATGAAGAATTGCAGTTTCTTGCTGATACTGATCAGGGATGTCTTCCCTTCTTGGGATTTTACTCTTTTCTGTACTAGTTTCCTCCTTCTGTTGCATAGCTTGTTTATGGCAGGGGTCCACCAGACTGGTTTCCTTTTCTTGGAGGAGTGAGTCTTGATTTTGCTTGGGATAGCATGATCCATGCATTCTTGTAGGTTCCCATAGAATGCATTAGTAAAGGATTTTGCAACTTGGACAGCGATATCCTTTAGCATGGGGGCTTTGAAATTTTACACCTTTAAGTAACGTGAAGTTTGCTTTTGCAAAGGTTTTCATGGTGGTTTCCTTGTCCGGGGGTGGGGGCGGAATGTGGATATCCAAAGTGATTTGTTTATGGTCAGATCTAACCAGCAAGGGGTTGACCTCCGGTGTGGAACACCGGTCGCCCATTTTGGTGATGAAAAGCTCCAATATGTTGTCACCTCTGGTGGGGAGTGTTGACCACTTGATCCAGAGCATTTGAGTTTATAAATTCTAGGAAATGCTGGGCAAGGGAGTTAGTACTTGAGTATTTCTCTCAGTTAATGTTTGAGTAATTGAAATCACTCAATATTAGGGTGTTTGGTAGGACCTTTATGTTTCCCAGTGTTTCCAGAAATGCAGAATGTGGGTCCTGGGACATGGTGGGTGATCTGTAGCAAGCTACAATTTGAATTGCAGTTTTGCCTGTTGTTAGTTGCACGTGGATGATCTCTGAAGCATCATGCTGTGCCACTAACCTAGAGGTGTGGGCATCCTTGATGAATATTAAGACACCCCCGCCTTTTGTATTTTGGTCTGGGTTCTGTGGCCAAAATATATAGTATGAGTTGAAGCCTGGTAGTGCTGGGGTGCTCTCTGGAGCCTTAAACCAGGTTTCTGTTACTGCACATATATCGATTTTGTCCATACTGAGGAGTGCCTTGAGTGCGTGCATTTTGAGGTTTAGACTTCTAGCATTGAGTAGCATTACCCTCTGTTTTTTGTTATTTGTGCTATTTACAGTGGTGGGTTTGTCTTTTGAGCCTTGCCTAAAAAAGGCACTATGGGGGTGGCAAGAGCCTTGGCCAGTATTTGAAAGCCTAAGGGTGACAGGTGCAAGCCATCTCTAGTGAAGCAGCGTGGCTTGTCAAGCATATCATCCCAGGTGGACAGACACTAGATCCCTTTTGAATGACACCAGAAACTTAGCCAGTTGTTGAAATTGAAAATGTTTTCTTTATACCATGGTATCATTCTTGGTGAGGGCAGGATGCTACTCAGGGTCAGGGTCATACCAGCCTGGGCTACGTGATCAGAGAGCTCTTTCATGTCTCTTTTCATGTAGTCCAGGGAGGTATGGCTCAGGTCATTCACACCAACATGGACAATGACAGAGTCATATTTGTACTTGGTCTGGAGTGACCTGAGTGCTTGTGTTATGTGGCGGATCTTGGCACCCGACAGGCAGCTAACAGTAACCTTTTCCTTATTCAGCCTAGTGAGTGGGATGTCAGTGTGCCTGACTATAGTCACCTATTACTAGTATGTTGGGTATGTTATTTTGCCTTTAGGGCTGTGATTGCAAGGCACACTGGTTTTGTGAAGTATATGTTTCGTGGTTTGTGTTGGGGTGTGGAGGTTACTTGGATGTCTGCTTTGGAGGTCTCTGTTGCTTTTACAGATTTTTATTTAGAGCCTCCAGGTATGTTTTCATGTATTTATGTGTGATTTTTGATGGTGCTGGTTTTATGGATCTATGTGAGACTGCTGGTGTGATGCAAGTATTTCCCTTCTCCTCTTACTGTTTGATCCAGTCTTGGGTTGAGAGAGCTTAACCTCTAGTTTGGCTGTATAATTGCATCACTCGCATGTATTAGTGTTTTGTGGAAGGAGTGGAGGATTGTCTGTGTATATGAGGCAGTTGTAACATTGCCTCAAAATGCCCAGATTCACCATTTGGACTGGAGAGTACACCTGAAACTGCCCTTTGGACATGCCTGGCTAGATACAGTGAACTGTTTTACTGAATGACTGGTACAGTCGAATAGAGAGCCTTGTCCTTTTGTACAGTATAAGGGGGTCTAGTGCTAGGGTTTATAAGTGCTTGTTATGAGTTTTGAGCATGTGCCGGGCTGAGAAATGAATGGCTTGAGTGCTTACATTGAAAGTTTCAATTCCTTTTACCTTGTTTCCCAATCCTCTATAAAACTTTTTTGGGTCATCACTAAATTGCTTATTTTGTACTATTGCTTTATATTTATCTGTGTATCTTCTAAGTTTTTCCACCTGTATTGAAATTTTTAATTTGTTATTTGCTATAGTGCATGATAGATCCTGGTCTGTTCTAATAGTGCGCACTGCTTTTATCACATCTATCTTTCTTAGTATTTCTGTTGCTCTATTCCCACTTGTAGAGTCTTCTAACAGTGACACTCCTTGTCTTAATTGCTTTATATTTTTCTCTGTTCAATACTTTCATGATGGTATTCGATTCACTACCCTGCACTTTTGTGGTAGAACTTCATCAGTTATTAATTTAGCTGCACAGTAACATATTCTGTTTACTTCTGTTATATTGCATGGATTTCTATGGACAGTCCTAATTACTGCATTCATTTGTTTAATCAGACTTCTGACTTTTGTTTTTTTTAACCTTCTGCAATCTATTTCTTTCATTGATTTAAATATGTCTACCTATGTCCATTAAATCAAACAACTCTTCCATTAGTTCATTTTCTTCCAGACTGTGGGCACATCCTTTGTTTTCCACTTCCTGTGGGCATTCTATAGAAAGTTCTATAGCATCTTATTGTGGCACTTTCTCTTCAATTTCATCCTCTGGCATCTGTTGCTCTGTCATATGGGAACTCACTGGCCTATCACTCCTCAAGATTGACTGCAACATAGTTTCCACAGTCTCCTGTTCCTTCCCTTGCTGTCTAGCTTCAAGTGAAGGTTTAGGGTCTACTTTATTCCCGCGAAAGCTGAATCAGTCTAATACAATTCGTGCGACACATAACGAGCCAGACCCGAGTACGTAGAATGCATTAAACCGCAAAAGTGGAAATATCGAATTTGCATAGTTGGCCCGTCTGCAGAATAGCTCCGTAAGGTAAGTGTGTGATAGTTATGGACCTTTGGGTTAGGGTGCAGGTTAAGGTAAGGGCATAGATAGGTAATGTATGTAAGGTTTAGTGTAGGGTTTTGTTAAGTGTATGTGTGTGAAATATTTAGTTTGTTTGGGTATAGCTCAGTAGGGTAAGTGTGCGGTAGTTACGGACCTTAGGGTTAGGGAGGGGTTAAGGATAGTGCATAGATAGTTGTGTATGTAGGGTTTAGTGTAGGGTTAGAAGTAATGTTTTGGTGCTTTACTTTAGGGTTAGAAGTAGGGTTTTGGTTAGTGTGTGTATGTGCTGTTTTTTACTGCGTTTTGGTAGGTAGTATGTTGCAGGCGGTGGGGTTGGCCAACTATGAGAGATCAAGATTTCGAATTTCGCAGTTTAGTGCATTCAACGTATTTGTGTTTCCCTCGTTATGATTGACGTGAGTTGTATTTGACTGATTCAGCTTTCGCGGGAATAAAGTAGACCCATTGTTTATACTGGTTCCCTGTGGAAGGCTCCAATATATCTTGATATGGCACCTGACCAGTTGCTTCCTGTTCCACTGATTTCCCCCTTAATTTGGATATCCATTTCTCTATCCTGTTGTGGTACATTCTGCATTAGATTTTCTACACTGAACCCTTCACTTTGCAGGTGCTCCATAACCTCAATTTTTGTTTCTTTAACTTCTCCATTACTGATCTCCTTTTCTACTTTTCCTCTTTGTCTTATTTTTGTATTGTAAGGTTTTCCATGTCCGGATTCCTTTGGCTGTATTTCTCTTTAAATATCTTTGGTGCTGCTCTTTTTGTATTGGTTAGTTCTGCTTTTTCCTTTGCATAAATATTACACCAGATTAAATCTCTTTTTATTTCCCATATCCATATTTCTTCTTCACATGTCTCCTGATCTTCCTGCTTCTCTTTACTTTTAGGGCTCACTCTGTCATGCTGTGATGTAGTCTGTGTTAGACTTTCTACATTAAATCCTTCACTTCACAGACACTCCATAACTTCAACTTCTATTTCTTTAACTTATGCTTTACTAATCTTCTTTTCCACATTACATCTTTGTGAAATTATTTTTTTTATTGTAAAATTTTCCATAGCTGGATGCCTTTGCCTGTATTTCTCTTCAAATATCTTTGTGATAATGGGTGACTTGAATGCACATATCGGGACAGACAGAACAGGCTATGAGGACTGCCTGGGTCCACATGGGTGGGGCAACAGGAATAAAGAAGGAGAAGCCATTCTAGACTTCTGTCTGGCAAATGGTTTGATAGTAGCCAACACATGGTTCAGAAAGAGAGACAGTCACAAGATCACATACAAGAGTAATTAACATGCAACTCAGGTGGACTTCCTGCTAGTAAGGAAAAGACACTGGGGTAGAATCCATGATTGCAAAGTCATCCCCAATTAAATAGTCGGCACACAGCATAAAACCACTAGTTGCCACAATCAGCTCCAAGCAGTGGTCAGAGAAGGCTCTAAGGTCAACAGTGACCAGGCTGAAGACCTGGAAGTTGACTGGAGAGAAAGTACAACAGTTCAAGGAATTACTCAGGGCTCTAGCACCCCAAGAAGAGGAGGAAATAGGTGGAGTTGAAGAAGAATGGTAGCACCTAAAAACAGCATGTGTTAGGACTACAGAATAGATATGTGGCCTAGCCAAGTATGGAAATAAGGTGCATAAGGAAAGCTGGTAGTGGAATGCAGAAGTCCAGGAAGTCATCAAGAGAAAGAAGGAATGCAGGAAGAAGTGGAAGACAGAATAGACTGACCAGGCTAGGAAGGACTACTGATTGGCTAACAAAGAAGCTAAGAAAGAAGTTGCAATAGCAAAGAACAGGGCATCAGAGGCTCTGTATCAACTTCTGGAAAGTGACTCAGTAATAGGCACAAAGAAACTATATCAGGTTGCAAGGCAAAAACAGACAAATAAAGAAGATAGTCAGACACCCTTCATAAGGGATGCCAGCAACAACCTGCTCACCAATCCAGAGGACATCAAAGGCAGCGGGAAGGAGTATTTTCAGCAGCTTCTGAATGAAGAAAACCTCACAGAAGCTTTACTGTTCCAGAAACAGCCTATAATAAGAGAAGTAGAGGAGCCCACCCTAGAAGAAGTAAGAACAGCACTAAGGAAGATGAAGTTGGGGAAAGCAGCAGGCTCAGATGAAGTCACAGCAAATATGATAAAGATGCTGGGTGAGATAGGGGAGAGATGGCCCCTGATGGTACTAATAGCAGTGTGGAGAGAGAGGCATATCCCAGATGACTGGAAAATAAGCATACTCATGCCAGTGTACAAGAACAAAGGGGACATATGGAACTGTGGGCAGTACAGTGGCACCAAATTCGTATCACATTGCATGAAAGTTCTGGAGAGGGTGATTGATAAATGGATATGCAGAGTAGTAGAATGTAAGATGGGAGATGAGCAGTTTGGATTCAGATCAGGATGCAGCATAATTGACCTGATGTTTGCAGTGAGACAGATACTTGTGAAGAAGCTAACGATGAGGAGAGAGTCCAACTGGGCATTCCTAGACTTGGAGAAAGCATATGACAGGGTCCCAAGAAAGCTGATCTGGGCAGGACTGCGTTGGTTTGAAGTCCCAGAAACATTGGTAGAATTAGTGCAGGCAATGTACAAGGACCTGATGACTCAAGTACAAACAGTGTTCGGCCTCAGAGAGGGGTTCCCAGTGGGAATGGGTGTACATCAGGGTTCAGCTCTGAGCCCACTGCTGTTCATACTGGTGATGGACTACATTAGCAAAAAGGGTGGAGGGGACAGTGCAACAAAGCTGCTGTATGCAGACGATGTGGCAGTACAGGCAGACTCTGAGTTAGAACTTCAGCAAAGGATCGGAGAATGGAATGCAAATCTGAAGGCACATGGGATGAAACTAAGCACAGATAAGATGGTGGTAATGGCAGCAAATTGGGGAAATCAGAAGAGGAGAATAGAGATAGAAGGGAATTTAGTGGAATAGGTAAACATCTTCAAGTATCTGGGAGGGGTTTTTGAGGAGAAGGGTAGTCTGAATGAAGAGGTCAAAGCTAGACTCAGAGTGTCTGCAGCCAACTGGCATAGAGTATTGGGTGTAGTCTATGACAGAAGAATTCCAAAGAAGCTGAAAAGTAAGGTGTACAAGACAGTGGTGCAACCACTACTACTGTATGATACAGAAACCTGGGCAGAAAAGGCAGAACAGTTGAAGAAGATAGAGGTGATGGAAATGAAGTGCCTGAGAAAGCTGGTAGGATGCACACTGTGGGACAGATGAAGAAATGATGACATAAGAGCAGAAGCCAAAGTAGCTCCAATTACAGAAAATATCAAAGAGAACAGATTACAGTGGTTTGGGCACGTGTAGAAAAGCAGAAGGCAATCTGGTGAGGAAAATTTGGGATAGATAGGAAGAAGGTAAGAGGAACCGAGGACATCCAGCAAAGAAGTGGATGGATTGTGTGAAAGCACATCTGTGACAGTCAGGCATGAGTATTGAAGATTGCAGGAGTGTGGCATTGACATAAACTAAAGGCCATATTTACTTGATGATTAACTTTAGTAAAGTTATGATGAAATGTTCAATGATAAATGCAGTATCTTTGCCAGTAAGTACATTTTTGGGCAAAACCTTCAGGATACTCAGCTTTCTGGTCTTCTTCATGTAGTCTAAAGTATCATTGTACAATGAACGCAAATTTTTATTTGAAGCTTTTGACAGTTTTTTCCTGTGAAAGTATTTTTCTTTCCTCTAATTTATCTCTTAATCTCTTTGTATATCCTCTGTCTGGAAATTCTGGGCTTTTTGCATAATAGTAACAATACATCATTTCTTTCTTATCCTCAAAAGTCCACTGTATCATCTTTATGACTCTTCTTTGGCCTATCAGTTCTTGTGATTTTTGTGGACTGCTACTTCCTTCTACAACAGGGGGGCCATCCTTCCTCTGGGCTTGGCCTGGTCCCATTGTAGGAATGTTTCCAGATTTTGAGGATTCTACACTATTTTTTCCAGTCCTACCAGGATTGGGCACTTTTTTATCCTGGGACTTGTGCACCCACTATCTTTTTTTATTTGTTTTTGACTTACTTCTGTCCATGATATATCCTATATAAATACAATCTATATATCAGTGTCGCCTTGGTGAGATTTTGTGAAAAACAGGGTCCACCTCACAAAGGTACTCACGAACACTTGAGGATGAATTCAACTTCAGCACTACTACTCTCCTTTGCTTGCTGACTCTTCTTCTCTCCATTTGGACCCCCCTCTATGGAACAAAGTCAACGGTCTTGTTGAAGTCCATGAATAATACATCTGCTAGTACATTTCTGAAAATTTCATCTGTATTGTAGTCATAAAACCGCATCAGGTATGTCAAATAGTCTCTTCTAGATTTACCCTTGTCCCTATTTCAGCTTCTTTGATCCTTCAACTGTACCGTATTGTTTTGTTTTCTGAATGTTGTATTTGGCTTCTACTTTACCTTCCCAATGTACATCTTCTAAAGTTACAGGATGTCTGGGCTGTATGCAACTCCTGCCATGCACTGCAGTGAGGGTGGCAGTATGTCACAGCCCGTGAACCCACAGATTTTATGCATATCTCGCATTATTCCCAAATGGCAAGAGAATGGCTACTTGGATGAAATGCATGGTCTTTGGACTGTCAGAGGGCCATGGCATATTAATGTTTCTCTTAAAGATTTCTTTGCTTTCAGCTGTTGTGAAGGTACATACAGTATATTCATCAGCACAGAATTCCAATATACTGAAAAGCTGTCAAAACAACAGACAGAACATATCAGACACTATTATATACAGAGTGTTCTTATTAGGCTTGTTGATTAAAGAGTTCCATTGTGCAAAGAATATTAAATTGTATTTTCTATTTTATTTATTAATTTTTTAACTGGGAAAATGGGCTAGTCCAAAGACTCTTGTCAGACAATACCAGTGCAAATCCAAATAAATCCAAAACAGAAATCAAGAAAAGACAGACACAGAATCATACAGAGATAAAACATGAACAAATCAAGTACGCACAGTAAATAATTATATGGGATTGTATACAGTAATCAATCAGGGTCATAGATAAGCCAATTTTAAATGCATAAAACAGACTGTACCTGGTAAAGATACTTAAGTTGTAAGATAAAATGCATTGGGGTTGCTTGATATATTTTCAGTACTTGCAACGCCACAAAAGTGTCACAAATGAGGTTTGGAAACAAACCAATTTGTCCAGGGACATCTTCGGGTGTGGGTCAGATAGGTATATTAATGGGAGATAAGATGGTAGTGGGAGAAAGTTAGTTAGTCTGCTGGGGATGGAAGGGCTAAATTGGGAAAGTAGGAAGTTTAGGTGAAAATGAGGTAAGTGTATGGAGGGGCTTAAGTGGTTTCCTGTGAGTACAACTGAGTAAGGAATCAGATTTTAGTGTGAACTTGCTAAGCAAGGCCATGTATGAGATGACCTGCAGGTATTCCAGGAGAACAGGTAGGCCTCAGGTAATGGTGGCTGGTGGGTTGGTCATCAGCAGGCAGTTTGTATATTTAATAGCCTTTTTTCCCCATTGCTGATTTGCCATGGTTTGGAGGGTTGGATATGGGAACAGAGCATCTGGGATGGTTATGATGGTGGAATGGATGCTGTCAAGTTGGCCTTTTCCTGGTTATTCATGACCTCTTATTGAGAGGTGCTTTTAGATCTTTATAAAAGGGAGAGCCTTCACTGTATCATTCCAGTCAGTGGATAGTCGGTTTTGATTTTGTTGCTTGGTCCCCATGTCGGTTTGATTCAGTGGTCATAACATGCATTCCTTTAAATCTCACATTTTCAGCCCATATCATTGCCTTCTCACAATGTCACATTCATTTTAATGTGTTCCCTTAAGCTGAAGCTGCGATTGACTTTTTGCAGGCTCCGAGGAAGGTAAGAGTATCGGCTGCCACCACACATGAATGGTATGGTGCTAACTGTCAGTGAAGTGCGGCCCCACCTCTTAACTGTACAGCTTTTCACAGAATGGGAAAAGAGTTCAGAAGGAGGACTATCTGTTGTTGTTTAATTATATTTTATTAAACATATTTTGATAAATTAATGTAACTAGCTAATGATTTTGTGAGGAAAACTTGCTGGCAGCTGCAGTTAATGAGCATGGCCATTTCATTTCATTATAGATAATTTTATTGGCAGAATGTAAAACAAGTTTAACTTTTACCAAAACATTAAATACTGAAAATTAGAAATACAAAAATAAACTTGTATGTGTATAGAAAATTCAATTAATTTGCCATGATCGTTGGCACAGTGTGAGACAGGCGCACAAAGTTGGTGCATGTAATTTTAGAAAGTGTCTGTGAAGTGCTACGTTTTGGTTGAGTATGCTCGTTAGTTGTAGATCAATGTGGGTGTTTGTACCTTTAAGAAGCTATCCAAGGGCTTGCACAAGTGTATAAATACTGAGCACATGTGAGCCTGACTGCCATTTTGTAGTAAGCTGTTGAGATGTAAGCATGTATGTATGTTAGGTCTGTCTATTAGCTAGTTTGTGTTTTATGATGCTGCTATCCATCCTGATGTATTTCTATGTATTAAAGCTTCTAAACTAAATATCCTGCCTGCTTGTCATCTGTGATAGAGAAGGATGAGCAACAGTTGTCATACCCCAACCAGTTCAGTGGATGAAGGACTGGGAGACATATCTCTCAACTTCTTTGCTTAAGACTGGTGGACGAAGTATGCTACCTTTTTAATTACCCAAAGTGGGACTTCTTATGGTTTTGCAGGACAGACTGTGCTCCAGGTTCGGATTTTTCTTTTTTACAAAGTAAAGGAGCATTTTGTAGAATTTCATTTATATATGTTGTTGCATATAATATGTACATATTGCAGAGATAACAAACACATTGTTTTATGCAACTATTAAAGGAAACAGGAAATGGTGTTTCTTATAATAAAAAGCTGAATTCATTAAATAATATTACAGACTTAGGTTCAGGTTTCATATCTTTCTGAAAATGTATAGTATCACAAAGGCAGTTATTCAAGCAACTTTCTAGGTTTATGAGAGCGGTATTTGTAAGTTTCCCTATTTCTGGACCCTTGCCCTTTCATTGAATTTGCCTTTGTCAGGGTTGCTTATGTTAGAGTTAGAGAGGTACGTGTAGGAAGGGCAGGTGTGAATGGCCATTGGCCGCCATATAAGCAGCGTGGTCAATGACAGGGAGGGGGCATATCTTTCACTAGTACAGGTTTTGCAGAATGTCCAAATATTACCTCATTTTTGGCAGTGGGCACACTCAGGAAATATTAATAGAGATTTGAGTTTCAGGTTTAATATCCTTCAGGAAATCCATGCTAAAGCAAAACCTACTGTTCTGCTAACTTTCTATATTTGTAGGAGTAATACTTGCAAAAGTGTCCCTATTGTGGTCCTTTGTCTCCACATTATTTATGGCTGTGTTCAAATTTCTTGCTTTAAAAGGTTTAGAGGGACGTAGGGGGAAGGTGCACTGGTAGGTGCGGGCATTTCAAAAAAAAAGGAGGAAAAGTAATAATACAATAAAATATAATATAGGTGAGGAGAAACAAAAGGAAAGTGGTAACGTTTATGGGAGGGAGCATAGCTAGGACAGCAAGGCAAGCTGAGATATATTTTGTATGCTATTAAAGAGCAGGAAATATTGGGGAGGGTCTCAGATTGCAGATTCTTCAGAAGGTGCTAACTAACACAAAATCTATTGAAATAATGTGGCTCTAATCTTTATGAAGTGGTAGTGAAGTTCTCTCTGCTTTTGCATTTGTTGGTTCTCTGGGGCTGGTGGGAGTGGTGGTTCCTCGGGCTATTCACAGGCTGAGAAGCAGCTGTGAGTAACAGTTTGTTGCTGCACATGCGCAGTTGTGGCTGGAGTTGCTTAACTGTGAATTGGTAGCTTTCTATATCTCTCAACCATACCGATTTTCCCAGAATTTCAAGATTTTGGCTCTTAATTTTGGTCTAGACCTCAGAAAATTGGTGGTATCAGAGGGTTAAAGTCACTGAATAATGACATGTATTTGAGTTTCATACTTTGCACCCTTCAGAAGACGAAGATTTACAAAAACTCTGTTACTGTAGCAACCTGTTAAGTTTATAAGAGCAAAGTTTAAACTCTGTTCCCCCGTTTTCTCACCCTTTGTCCAGATTCCTTACGTTAAGAGGTTGCAAAGGTAGTGAGGAGC
>NC_056734.1:280809675-280834675 GCF_019279795.1 Protopterus annectens | reverse complement strand
TAGAAGTTTAATAAAGGTTATCAAATGGCATTTGGTGTGGTGTGTGTTTATTGAAGGGGTCTGGAACAGATAGCATCTCAGTGTTAGTAACCATCTCAACAATTGTACTTCAGTTATATATTTTTATCATCTTTATGTTTGATATCTGTCTTAGACATCTTGAAGCAGCCCACAAGAATGAAAATGTTCTGTTTAATTTGTTGCTTCTTACACTGTATTACTTTTACAAAAGGTAAACATTTCAGTTTGCATATTTCAAACCCATTCTGATGGTGGGCCAGTCTCCTGAAGTCATTAATTATAAGTTCTGTATGGAATCTTAGTTAAGTATCGTTGCATAATATTTCATAAATGTAATTGCCCTGTAGGTTTAAAACCAATGTTTTGTAATCTACAAGTGCATTGATAATTTTTTTTCACACATCATACATGCTATGAAACATTATTTTACTGACACCTCCTTTGTTTCAGATATTCATATTCCCTTCTTGTTGTTTGAAATGTATATATTGGACTACAGTTTTCCCAAAATTTCCACTTGTGTTGAACTTTTATATTTCGAGTTCTTTGTTCATGCAGATGCCCAATGCATTATTTTGATAGCTGTTATATTTCAGAGAACAAGGAAACGTACAAAGTTGACTTCCAAAATTCTACACTTCAGGGGTGAAATTCTAGTACTTACATCTGTGAATCTGATGTATAATAGATTGTTTCAAAGACATTGCAGACTGAAAAAAGTAATTCTCATTAATATGTGCATTGATTTTGGCACTGCTCTCCATAGTATCAGCAGAAAAAAATATATTTAAATAAAAGTCTTTTGGCTTTTCCTGGTTAGAGGTTGCCACAGTGGAACTCCCGTCCGCTAATGATTGGCAGTGGATTTTTACAGTGCCAAGTTGCCAGCCCGACGTCCAACCTTCAAAGGCACACCCATTCATGCACGCACCTACCTGCATGTCTTTAACGTCACTCAACCACGGGGAGGACATGCAGACTCCACACAGAAGGCACTCCAGCCGAGAATTGAATGGGAGAACCTCTTGCTGTGAGGCGACAATGCTAACCGCTGCACCACCGCAGGATTTGTTCTCACAGAAGGCGGACTAGATGAAACCATTATAAAGGCTAAGCACAAACAATCTCCAATACAAAGAAGATTAAAACTGGGAGACTGGCAGAAGAGCAAAATAATAAATCTGTTCTAAAATATATTACATTTTTAATCATCTGACATGATCATAAACATGCAGGTCTCTTTATATTAATATGTACATAAGTAGGTATATGTGTGTGTGTGTGTGTGTGTGTGTGTGTGTGTGTGTGTGTGTGTGTGTGTGTGTGTGTGTGTGTGTTGTGTGTCTTATTGGATGCTACACAGGTCTTTTGTCATATATTGTTTTTTATGCCAATTTTTACAATACCAAATATGGAACATTTTGTATGTACTTTCTAAGGCTAGGAGTGCAAGGCACCAGCACCACAGTAATGATAATTATATATTTAAAAAGTCATGATTTAATTCAAGAAGTCAGGATTTATTTAATAGTAGCATGCAGAACCATAAACAAATCACCATCATCAACAGTTGGCCATAAGCAATACATCTCTTAGTATGTTATATTGCACAGCATTACAGAAATGCAACACAGTTACAGAAAATAAAAGAGAAAGATGTGTTATGCCACAACATATTTGATGTTAGTAGCATTAATCTAATCAAAATGAGAGGCCTAGCAAACTGCAATACTACTTTTGATCTAACCTGCCTTTTTCTGTGTGGATCAATAAAATGTTAATTAACAAAGTTCAGGAAGACTTTAAATGTCATTTGAGCTTAACAAGGATGTGAAATCAATCAAACCTGAATACTTACTGTGCCATAAATTGGAAAACATTAATTTAACTGCAGAAATTTTTATCAATATCCACTGAACCTGACAAGAGTACAGCTCCTTTTTAACTCATGTTGTTAAGTCAGTGGAGTCTGAGAGAGAAGGGATACAGCAGCAATGGAGGCGTTAGCTATCAGGAAATGCCATGCAGCTTCCAGCAATGATTAACTACCCTCCTTGTTGAACCTTTTTGCCTTTAGATAAGGTCTCATAAAATTCTAACTGCAGTGCAACAATGTTTCCATCACTCAACAGATTATCATAAAGGTTAACAATGTCCATGTGTATATGCACAAATACAAAACGAATTAGATTCACATAAACAAATAAAAGATACACACTTTTCTGTATGCCCTTCATCAGGCAAGATCTTTGCTGCCCTAACAAATAAAATTGCTTGGATGCTTAAATTCTAAATGCTCACTCTTATAATTTGTTCAAGATGCATGTCTGCATTACATTCTTCATCCTCCTGCCCGTCTCTTGTTGTATTTTTCTTAAATTTGTGTCAGCTTTCTCTTTTGACTATTGTATTCTCCCAGCTCCCAAGAAGTATTCTAGTTGGGTTGATCACTCCTTTTATTCTGCTCATTAACTGTGCCTTTCCTTTAAATGAAACAATACACTTTTTTTTAAGTACCTTTAGTAGCCTGTAGGGCTCATGACAACTGGCAGTGAGTATGAAATGTGCAGGAGGGAAATGGTATGCTTAAGTCCGTGCTTCTTAAGATGTGTGACAAGTAAACATAATGTAAAGAAAACAGTTTGAAGAAGATGAAAAGATGCTGGATCTAATTGGGAATAGAAATAAGGTGGGAATGGCTGTAGTTGTCATATAGCATTATAAAAGAGACATTCATATAGTAAGGAGTATAGGTTATGCTGTCTAGTGCTCTCTCAGCCATACATTTTGTATGGCAATAAAAAGCAGTTCTACTCTGGGAAAAAGGTTTGTTTCAGTTTCTTATTCTTAAAAGAAAAGGACATTAGCTACATGACTAAAAGTAGAAGACAGATTTAACAATTTAATTCAGTCCCATTTAACATTTGCTGAAAAAGGATAATGAATGAAGTTAGTGCTTCCAAAGTCAAAGGGGCACACATTCCCGATTGCCTCATCAGCTGATGATCAGGGAGGGTTATGTGTGGCACTAGTACATTTTGCCTTCATCTGTGTCAGTTGTTTATGGATATGTGGTTTGTAGTACTGTGGTTAAGTGAACAAGATTTGGGTTTCTTGACTGTGGATTTGGAGGTTTGGCCCTAGACTGAATTCACTGTTGATGTGTATTGTGTATGCCGTTTACATGTATAGTGATTTCTGCAATAAAACCAATGCCTGAAAAATAAAATAGTTTAGATAGCTGTAAAGCAGAATAGGCACTTTTGAAAGATTTCAACATGATGGTTATCTGCTGATTTGCATCATAGAATCCTTTACTAATTTAAATATGTTTATAAATCTTTACTGCATCATATTAGGTTCATAGGTGTTTACTAGGCTAACAATCACAAGGTTCTTTTTAAGCCTAGCCATGCATCCCAAATCTCTGATGAGTTCTGATACCCTTGATAAGCGTAAGCATGGGCCTGGGAGATGAACCATTTACAGGTTACCTGTTTGCATCAGAGACATAGGTGCCAAACCAGGGATGAATTTCCAGTCTCCCATCAAATTGTCCAAGTTGCACTTGAATTGGATTAGGCAGGTACTCTGCTTCACCTGGATGGGGAGCCTGTTCCACAGACAGGGTAGTCTCTGGGATACATACCTATCTCTCCAGCAGGTCCTATTTATATCACAGGCAAGGTTTAAGACTTTAGAATGGGTAATTCTGGTACTGTTTGTTTTGTGGATATGCAGGAGGTCCATCAGAGTGGGGTCCGACAATGCCCTGTATGCCAGGCATATATTTCCCCTCAAAAGCTTGTAGGAAACAGAATACAGGGATAGGGCCTTCAGGTAGTCTGCATAGGGCATATTAATTAGGCCCTGTATTCTTTTAGTGAGGAACCTCTGTGGATTCCAGTTGTTGTATATGCCTGGTTAGGTACATACCAAAGAGGGCATTGTACTCAATGATAGGTCTGATGAATGCCAAATACAGTGGAACAATGACTTCCCTGGACTTAGATGCCATACCTTTGTTTATAAGTTGTGCAACACAGAGTGATTTCCTCACCACTGTAGACACCTGATGATCTACTATCTATGTGTGTTCCTAAATCCCTTGCTACTGGGTCAGCTCTAAGGGGTGTGTTGTCAATATGATAGTTACCAGGGATAGATGACTTCTCAAAGGATACTATTATGCATTTCTAGGCATTTAGTTTTAGTCCATGACTCTGACACCAGTTGTTTGTCTGTTTCAGCCCCTCCTGGAAAATATTTGTGTCAGTGTGAGATTCAGTGACAGCTCCTAATTTGCAATCATCTGTAAATTTAGTCAGCCAGAGACCACTGACATTGGCCTTGACTTCTGAGAAGTAAATGCCAGAAAGGAGCGGTCCAAGGACTGATCCCTGAGGGACTCCACTTGTGATTGGCCTCTTTGTAGAGGTGGACTCCCCAATTCTAACTTGCTGGGTCCTGTCTGTGAGCCAGCTGGCTATCCACTGGGTGACATACGGGTTTGTCCTAACCTCTTTAGTTTGTCAACAATGCCCAAGTGGGGTATTGTGTAAAATGCCTCGGTGTGAATGATTTTGCCCTCATCCATTGCTTTGGTGATCTTCTCACAGAAGTCCACCAGGTTTAATAGGCATGATCTGCCCTTTACGCAACCAAACTGGGTTGGGTCCAGTGTCTTGTAGGTTTACTATAGCTCTGTTGACCATCTCCATGATAATTCTTTCCATGGCTTTACATATAAGACTAGTGAGACTTATGGGTCTGTAGTTTACAGGGTCTGTAGATGGCCCACCTTTGTGCATGAAGCCTGTTTGGAGGCTACAATTAAGTAGTAATTCCCGAGGCCCTGATAGGTCATGTTTCGTGCTATTTAGAAGGCATCCTGGAATATTGTCTGGGCCCATTGATGCAGTGTTCTTGGTCTTAGAGAGAGCATTTAGGACCTGTTCCCTAGTGATAGTAGGGGGAGTTGTATTTGATGATATTTCCTTAGGGAAGGTTGAGGCAGAGAGAGGAGTAAAGTTTGAGCTGAATTTATGAGCAAGGAGGTTTGCTATATTTTCTGGCTCAGTATAGGTGGCACCATTTACAATGAGCTCTGCACACAATTGTATATTGCCTTTGAGGTTGTAGACATAGCTAAAGAATGCTTTGTGGTTGTTCTTGACCTGGGAGGCCACACTTACCTCAAATTTGGCTTTGGTAGACTTTATTTGTCCTCTGAGTTGTTTTTTTTTAGTTTAATTAGAGTGCTTTTATCCAGTAAATGGATTTTAGTAATGTCTCTGTGTGTGTGTGTGTGTGTGTGTGTGTGTGTGTGTGTGTGTGTGTGTGTGTGTGTGTGTGTGTGTGTGTGTGTGTGTGTGTGTGTGTGTGTGTTGCTATATTGGTCAAATAATTTGCTAACAAATGGGGACATTTTTATTGATTTATATAAGTCTTTCCACATTCCCTGTCAAAGAATAGAAGTTATCTCTAGAATTGTAAAAGTCCTCAAGAATGTGGATGGCCCTCCTTGAAGGCAAATAGGTGCATGAGGTGATCCAACGTAGAACCCATTTCCATTCTGTTTTTACAGATACAGAATGCTGAAAGATTGTTCAGTGAAATCTGTCTCATATTTAGGAAACTCCTTATATTTTATAGATAAAGGATTATGAGTTAATCCTTCGGACTTATTACTCAATAAAGATGCCAGAGCTCATGCTACAGTAAGGACTGCGTGTCTTGTATCTTAATTCATGATGATGAGAATGCTATTATAGAGCTATATATTTTAATTTAATGCAATCACCATGTTTTTTATACATTTTTTTTTCCTTTTGGAGTTATTTTTCCCCAGCCAGTTGGGGACATTGTAGTGGCTGCCACTGCATCATCAAATTGAGCAAACTTAAGCATCTGTTACTGGGAGAATAATGTGTTGCATGGATTCAGCTGGTTTTAATACATGTTTCACTATCACTATCAGATTTTTGTATGTGTGCGTAAAAGGATGAGAATTTGCATTTGGTTGAGTTTTTCAATTTTATTAATCTACAGAATTTGTAGAATTTACTCTGACAAATTATGTCACTATTAACTCCTTCTGGAACATGAAGGTCTACAAAGACCCTGGTATTAACACTTTATTGATTAAATTAAATTAAAAGAATATTAATAGCAATTAAGTGTTTTTTTTCAGTATGCATCTGTATTGTGGAAAACGTTATCAAAAGACAATGTGCCAGATTAAATAATCTAGGGTACTCATCCATAGAGGGCTAACTTTGAGACAGGTGGTGCATTGTCCAAAGAGTGGGCACCAGAAACAAAAAGGAGCTATTAGGATTATAACAACTATTAGTATTCAATAACAAAGAGGACGTTCACAAATGTGGGCAGCAGAGTGGTATCATACTCCTATCACATTGCATGAAAATTCTGGACAGGGTGATTGATAAATGAATACACAGAGTAGTAAAAACTAAGATGAGAGATGAGCAATTTGTATTCAATTTAGGATTCAGCACAACTGACCCAATGTTTGCAGTGACAGATAAATGAGAAGAAAAAAGTCCAACTGGGCATTCCTAGAATTGGAGTAGACATATGACAAGGTCCCAAGAAAGCTGATTTGGGCAGTTCTGCAATGGTTTGAAGTCACAAAAACATTATTAGAATTTATGCAGGTTATGTACAAAGACCCAATGATTTAAGTGTAAATAGCATTCTGTCTAGCAGATGGGTTCCCTGTGGCATTCGGTGTGCATCAGTGTTCATCTCTGAGCTCACTGCTGTTCATACTGATGATGAACTACATTAGCAAACAGGTTGGAGGGAACAGATCAACAAAGTTGCCGTATGCAGATGATGCAGCTTTAGAGGCAGACTTTGGACAAAAGCTTCAGCAAAGGATTAGAGAACGGAATGCAAAACTGAAGGCCCATGGAATGAAACTGAGTTCAGATAAGAAAGTTATAATGGCAGCAAGTTTGAGAAATCAGAAGAAGCTGTAAAATGGATAGAAGGGAAAATAGTGGAACAGTGTGACAGCTTCATGTAACTGAGAGGGGTGATTGAGGAGAAGGGAAGTCTGAATGAGGAGGTCAAAGAAAAAAATCTGACGGGCTACAGCCAACTGGCACAGAGTGTCAAGTGTAGTATATGACAGAAGAACATCAAAGAAGTTGAACAATAAGGTGTACAAAATAGTGGTGCGACAAGTTCTACTGTATGGTACAGAAACCTGGGAAGTAAAGCTGAGCAGATGACAAAGATAGAGGTAATGAAGATGAGGTGTCTGAGATGGGTGGTAGGATGCACACTATAGGACAGACAAAGAAATGAGGACATAAGAGCAGAAGCCAGAGTAGCACCAACTGCAGAAAAGGTCAAAGAGAACAGATCACTGTGGTTCATGTACATGTATATAAAAGTAGAAGGCAATCTAGTGAAGAAGATTTGAGACAGAGAGGAAAAAGGCAACAGGAAATGAGGGTATCCAGCAGAGAGGTGGCTGGATTGTATAAGGAAGAACTGTGACAGTCAGGCATGAGTGTCAAAGAAGACAGGAGAGTGACAATGAATAGAGATATGGTGACAGCTGACATGACACCCCAGCCACAAATAGAAAATTGGAAAAGGTGGGTTGATGATGATGATGATGACACCACTAAACTGCTTATCCTTAAAATGAAATATGTTCTGCCTAGCTCAGCCCCTCTATCGGTTCAAAGCATCCCCTTTTTCCAAACCACAAAAAACAAGATTCTTAGAGTCATAACTCATGCCAAACCTTATGAACACCACTACCATACTATTCAAAATGCTAAATGGTTTCCCGTAGCTGTTAGAGTCACTCCCTGGGATTCATGAAGCTTGGCGCAAGGATGGTTTTAGCCTTGCACCGAACATCCTCCTCACAGGTGGTACAGCAGCACCATATGAATATTTATGAGGGTGTGCTGCCACACCCTCGACATGCACAGGAAACGTGTGCGAGTGCAGGGGGGCATATTTAAGTGCTCTACGGAGGCTTAAACATGCCCCCACAGTGGCACAACCTACAATGCTTACTATTAGAGCCCACCTCTAATAGTAAGCAATTAATTCAGAGTCCGTGGATACTGAAATGTATGCTTAGCATACAAGTGTATCCACGAACACAGAAATAAAATTAAAGTAGTAAACACACAAGCACATAGTGGAATGTTGAGCCCCACCCCCTAGAACTATCACAATTAGATTCCCTGTGTCCCTATTTTACAAATTTTGCAAAGGCAAACCCAGGACTCTGCACATCACAGCCAATGTGTTTTACCACTAAGCCATGGCAGATATACATAAAACTGATATTATCACAAACATATCATCCAGCATAGTCATGCAACAGCATAAAAAATGTATATAATTATGTAGATGTATGTGCATGTGTGTATATATATATATATATATATATATATATATATATATATATATATATATATATATATATATACATATATATACAAACACACACATATATACAGATATATAATACACAAACACACACACACACATATATATATATATATATATATATATATATTTATATATATATATATATATATATATATATATATATATCTATATATATATATATATATATATATATATATATATGTATGAAAAATGAACATCGTGACAATAAAGCATACAAAAAGAATGAGAAAGGAATCAACAGCAGCCCCAGTATTATTTAGTGCAGTGCTGTCAGCTTATGTCATATCAAGCTGGGCAGGGGTGAGCAAATCACTGCTACTCACACCACAGGCAGTACACTACCAGTGGGAGCAACATTGTCGATCTGCTAAGTCTACTTTACAAACAATCACAGGGTAGTCCCTGGCGGGACTACCCAAAAATTGTTAGGCGGTGTGGACTTCTGACCATTACACAAGCAAGGGCAAGTATGTTCAATGACCAAATGGTGGGAGAACCTGATGATACATGGCTTGGGAAAACATATGTGTAGGGTCCCTAATGGGCAATGTGTGGAGGTGTGTCATGGCTGTGATAGCAACTGGAGTATGGATGGTTTGCGTGTATGTCGAACTTGGGTGGGGTGGAGGAACCATGGGTATAAAATTATGGAACCAGGCGTGTCAGTGTTGGATGGCTTGGTTCTAATTGGACCGTTTCGTGGAGGTCAGCAAGTTCATTATAAGTATATATGCATACACACATGCATACATGTATATGTAGAAGTACATTCCCTGTAACACAGGGGTGATTGAGGAGAAGGGAAGTCTGAATGAGGGGGTCCCTAATGCTGTGGAGAGGGCAATGTGTGGAGGTGTGGCATGGCTGTGATAGCAACCAGAGTATGGATGGTTTGCGTGTATTTCGAACTTGGGTTACATGTATATGTAGAAGTAGAAGTACATTCCCTGTAACACATGCATTCTTTTTGCAGACATAAATAACATGAAAGTGCCCCTGCAAACCTTGACAGTAGATAGGATAATAGGTTGTGCATAAGAGGGAAGGGACGAATCTGCAAAAATGCAGAAGTGTGCACTTTGTCCGAAGTCAGTGCTATCAAAAAATAAATTGCAGAAGTGTGTACTTTGTCTGAAGTCAGTGCTATCAAAAAATAAATTGTGAGGTCTTTCTCACTATGAAATAGTGGAATCATTCCTGTGATCTGCCTGCTATGAAAACGCCAATCACTAAACCGGTCCTATTTGTAATATAATGTTGCCGAACTCTTACATTACTAGCTCTCATGTGTAACGTACGTGTTACCACATAGTCATAGTTATTAATGTATTGTAGTGTCTTGTTAACGGGAGTAATGATGTAATGAATTATAGAGTCTAATCTTGAAATAAAGACATATGTGTCCCAGGTGGGACAACCCAAAAATTGTTAATAGTGTCCTATTGGTCACTCATTTCACCACTGTTTGTGGACTAAAAGTTTGGGATTTCTGAGGATACATGGAGTTAGTCAACCCATGGGATGGGTCTACTGGAGTAGGGAGTGGCCAGTGTGTAGTGGTGTGGATACACCATGTATCCAACTGGAGAATGGATGACTGCTGTGTCAGTGAAGTGTTGGGGTGGGTGTTGGGGAACTAGGATCCATGGCTATATGGGTATATATGCAAATGATGCAGCACAGCAATAGTGTAGTGGTTTAAGCATAAATAAGCAGTAGTAAGCATATATAAGCACCAGTAAGCGTGTTTAAGTGCATTTGCATGGGGGTATGCATTGCCTACACAGATTAAGTAAAGTACAAGCTAACTGAGTGTAAGAAACTGTAACCAGAGGTTACAGACATTTATATATATATATATATATATATATATATATATATATATATATATATATTTTTTTTATATATATATATATATATATAGTTGCAGACATATATATATATATATATATATATATATATATATATATATATATATATATATATTATATATATGTGTTTGTGTGTGTGTGTGACTGTGTGTGTGTGTGTGTGTGTGTGTGTGTGTGTGTGTGTATGTGTGTGCGTAGATATATACAGATATACAGCTATGATAGGAAACAGCACACAAGAATGACATATGTTCACAGGCTATGCCAATGGAAGTGAGGGGCCCAAGCAAGAAACATGTAACACGTAGCATGACCCCCCAGCCGGACAGAGGAAACATACACACAAACCCACAAACAATGTAAATAGTACACTGCTCCCCAGACCACAGGCAGGATACAAACAGGGGGGGGGGGTAGAGAGTGCACCCATGAAATCTAATCTTGGATCACAGACAGGGCTGTCCCTTGCAGGATGCCCCAAAAATTGACATGTAACCAAAGGAAACCGATACAATGACCATTCTGGCCGGGGTATGTACATATGAGAAAGCCTGATGGCCCATGGGTCGAGACAACATAAGGCATGGGTCCCGTGAAGTGGAGAGTGGGCAGCGTGTAGTGGTGTGTTCAGACCCGACCTGCACCCAGAGGAAGGATGGGTGCTGTAGAGGAGGTGCGAGTGGGGGAACTATGGGTAGCTAGTTATGGGTCTAGATGCGCAGGTGTTGGCTGATATGGGTCTAGACGGACTGCCCCATGGATGTGTGCAAAAGTGTTCATTAGGCAGAGGCATCACCCAAAGAGCAGCCACACCCACTATGAGTCCCACTGCAGCAAAGTCTAACCTACATGGCAAAGAACGGAATAACCAGATGTAGATGTATATATGTAGAGGAATGTCTGTGTGTATATCTACCCATAGCTACATAGCTACATAGAGATATACCTCTCCCTCTCCATAGTACAAATGTATACCTACAGAGACAGAATACATATACATACCCACATATAGATATATACATATGCAGACACCCATACACCCATATGTTGTTAGAGATACATAGATAGCAATATATAAATATATACATGTATGCATACATATACAGATATAGCTGTATATAGTAATGCAGATACACACACACACGTGCACACACACACACACACACACACACACACACACACACACACATCTATATATATATACATATATATATATATATATATATATATAGATGTGTGTGTGTGTGTGTGTGTGTGTGTGTGTGTGTGTGTGTGTAAATATACACATGTAAATAGATATGATACAGCAGTTATGAATTACATATGTTCACAGGCCATGCAAATGGGGTGAGGGGGCCAGTCAACAAACATGTAAAACGTAGCATCAACCACCCTCACCTAGACAGGTGAAACATACACACGATACAAGTAAACACCACTGCTTCCCAGACCACAGGCAGGATACTACCAGTGGGAGAGACCTGTCAAGTTTAATCTTGAAAAAAAGACATCAATGTCCCTTGTGGGACACCCCAAAAATTAATGATCATAGGAGTCAGTCCATGTAATGATTCATCCAACCAGGCTGTATATGTACACGGACTAGTAGGTTGTGCAAGCCTGGTGATCCATGAGTTGACACAATGTATGACATGGGTCCTGACACGTGGAGAGTAGGCAGTGTGTAGTGGTGTGGTTAGACCCTACCTGCACCCACAGTAAGGATGAGTGATGTAGAGGAGGGGCAGGTGGGGGAACTATGGGTATGCAATTATTGGCCTAGGTGTGCAGGTGTTGCCTGGTGCGGTTGTATTAGGACCGCCCCGGGGATGTAAGTAATATTGCGAAATGGGCAGAGCTTACACCCATACCTCTCAACCCCTAAGAGCAAAACCACTGAACAGAACATAAACCATTGGGAGAACAAACAGGGACAGAAAGCACATATTCTACTTACAACCTTAGAAAGCTCATAGAATAAAAGGTTATGCATTAGCATTACTTGGCTGAAGGATGTGGGGTCCTAAACCCAATTACCTGTCTGCATTTAATGGTGTCAGTTCCCAGGTATTTGCCAGACAGGTGCAGACTGTAAGAGGGACACACCAATAGTATGAAGCAAACTCTGGACAGGCCATGGATTCTGTACAGTCGACAGGCATGCTTACACCTAATGGGCAGCCATTCCCGTTATGGGTCCCACCGCAGCACAGTCCAGTTTACATGGCTAAGTACGGTATAACCATATGTGTCATTACATAACCCACTACACAACACCTATGAACACATGGTTGCAACACCCCACTGTAGGCATGTAAGCCGATGTAATAGGCATCACAAGGTATTATTGTAGTCCTTGCCCCTACCCAGGGGTGTGAGTGTCTAATGCAAACACCAAATGCAGTGTATATGCACAGCTATTGTCGTAGACAACATGGCCAGCTGTGGATCTTCCCTGCAGCCATCCTGTACATCCCTGGATAATCCCCCTACTAACACCCCCCTTTGTGCCCCATGCACACCACATACCTATCAGCCCCTGTTCCATTTCTATTAATGTCTATGGGTACATGTAGGTGACACCCTCTTCCCCAACTAAATTGCCAGTATCTGGAACCCCAACCCACATGTAGTATAACAGCTGCCCCACAGGACACATGTTACTAACACATGAAGGAACACCACAAGCCCACCTGGAACAGCACAGGCTCACCACCTTGCAACCCCCCCACCTCACACTCTATACCACTACATCAACTAGTGATACTGACACCTCTTGTCCTGCCTCGCATACAAATTCCAACATCTGACATACCTTTCCTATTGCTCCCTATCCAATTATACCTACAGGCTACTATGCAGTTACAATGTCACCCCCCACTACCTACCTGCCTACTCCCTAGCTATTCACATCTACTGTACCACACAGGTATGGAATAACTACTCCTACCTCGAATACCTGCATGTAACCTACCCAGACCTGTGAAACAGGAATCCTACCTCACCCTAAACTGACCTATGTCAACAGTCATACCTGACATGTAAACCTGACCTGAGCATGGATAATACAAATGGGTCAACATAAACTAAGCATGATTAATGGGGGACATAGCTATGTTATGTTTGTTACCCTCTATGAATTTGAACACCCCGGTATTAATTGGGATACATAGCTGGGGTCAATGTAGAGCTCTGCACCCTGGGCCACTGCTGACAATGGACAAGTATACAGTCTGACTGTCCCGGTTGACAGATGTGAACAAAATGCATGCTGTTGCATGTGTGTATGCGGGACCAAGCGGGTGTAAGCCTGTTTGACTGCCGGTATGCGAGTATCACACTGGTGAAGCAATGTAGAGGCTGAGTGTAAGAAACTGTAACCGGAGGTTAGAATTGCTTAGCTCCACGCAAACTCGTGCACACCCACTCACAACTGCTTTAAAGTGCCTTAATCACTCTGTACCCAATGGTTCATGTTCTGGCCAGCAACAAAATAAACAGCCTCTGCAAGGCTAGAACTCAGGACCCTGTATATCACAGTAGTTAACCACTGCACCATGATAGCAATACATATAAAGGAGGTATCAGCAAACTAATCCTCACCATAGGGAAATCAAATCAAATATGATCTCAATCGATGTATAGTGTAATGTGCTATAACCTGCCACAGATCATATATGTGTGAATTGGAGTACTGCAGTAAACATAGAGTTGAGGTGTCACTGTAATAAAGTTTTGAAGTCCCCAGGACCCCATACAGTGTATGTACACATGAATCATGGATACCAGACACATATATAACCTGTAATGAATATGACATCATTGACAAAAGGCAAATATAATGCTAGATAACCAATAAGCAATGCTAACCGCAGTACAGCCCAACTAAGTAATTGTAAGCAATGTGTAGGGAAGCCAATACAATATGCGCACAGGTACACCTCTTTAAGCAGTACCAACCTGAAGTAAGCAGGTGTGCCCATAGCTTATCTTTTTTGAAATCGGACAATTATGGAAAAGTGTAGGTATCCCGCCCTACTTAAACCAAAGAGGCAAGAATATGGCTCATAACTGGTTGTAGCATCCCCCTGCAGGCAGAATGGCTGGAGTGGGAGAAGGCACTCACTTTAGAGTGCAGCACTGGGGCATCCAGGAGTCCAAATTCATGGTATGGCTCCTGGTAAGACACCATGACAGGAGACTACTTCAGGGCCAGTACCAGGGCTCACAGTACAAAACGAAGGCCTGGGACAGTCTCACCCATGACCTCACTTGTGCCACAGGTATCCCCCGGACTGGTGAGCAGGTCAAGCACCACCATGCAGACCTGAAGCAGCGGAGGGGGATGTCCTGGAACAGTGGATCCAGGAAGCAAGGTAGATGCAGAATGCCCCAGAACTGAGTACGTACTCCTTCCACTATGTAGTTAATAATTGCCTAGCTTGTGTATACTATGGATAGGTATGGCTAAATATCATTGTACTTCTCTGACAACTGCAGATGAGTGTGCTGCGAACCAGCAAGCCTATGATGCTAGGCCAAAAAGGATGTGCCATGAGGCAGGTTAGTAAATAGCCTGCATGTACTGTCATAACAAATAAATGTAAGAGCCTCAGAAAGTGTTGTACCAGTATACAGAATTGTGTAATATGCTGCAAATAAAGATGTAACCCCTGCATTACTTCTGTTTACTCTGCAGTCATATGTTGTTGTACTGTTGCAGTTATTAAATAGTACTTTTGTATTAAGCAGTGTTACCCACACTGTGGTATGCAGATAAAATGTGTATGAAGTGCTGTATAACAATTTTGGAAGTGCAAACAGGTCAGTCATATTAGACTAACTACATTGCAAAGCCTCACAATAATTGCCTGATAGCATAGTGTACAGTAATCTTAACTGTAATGCTTTTGTCACACACAGCAGGGCTTTGGATCTCAGGATCACCAGTAAGTTGCATGCATAATCATTCCACACAACTGCATACAGTTTGTTAGAATGTTCGGAGAGAAAGCTGTATGCATATATACACTTAACAACTGTACAGAGTATGCTAGAATGCTCAAATAGAAAGTGGTATGCATATTCATACCCCTCAACTGTTCTAATCTGCCCAGTATGTCCTGATAAATGGCCCACATCACCCGCCTTTTGCCCTGTTCCCCTGACAAATTAGTGTGATGATCCAAGGAATGTAGGCAGCTATTAATGACATATAACTGATAGTCAGACATGTACATAGTCAGAGAATGTACATGCAAACATACCTGTCATCCCACCATCTCACCCAAAGTGTATGACAACAGTCTCAAAACATGTTAACACCTGCATCTTGTCAAGCCTGTGCATAAGACACAGGTCCTGTACATACTAATCTATAAACATACCATTGTACAATATAACGCCATTGGGTAGTGTAATAATACATGTAAGGGACAGACCTCTGCAGTGACTATGGATGCTGTGGAAACTGCAAGGATTTATTTGTTGTTAATTGAACTCTCTCTCTCTCACCCCTACCATATGTGCAAAGATAACCGATTTATACAACTAAGTTGGTATGTCTACACTCCTAACCTTTGTTGGGACATATGTCCTATTGGTTTATAAATATTCACATTTGTTTCTATGTATGTGCAATGTTAAAATACTCCCATAATGGTTTCCTGTTGCCATAAATGAAACCTGCATGTTGTTGTAATGGCCACTGTTTACCCATATATGCATGTGTTTTGCCTGCTCTGCAACTATTTTATATCTGGTGCCCTGGATAATGGGAATACCTATGCATGCTGTTATAACTAATCATGAATGCTGTTGACTATTTCTAACCCATACCTGCCTTAAACATGCTACAACATAGCTCGTATGGGAAGGCCGGTCCCAGCGGACCCACCTGTCCCACCTCAGCTGGCCATGGCACTGGGCACCAGCACATCTGGGGCCCAGTCTAGGACCTCCTCGCCCATTGTTCCTGCACCACCTTCGGGTGGAACCACTGCAGGGGATGGGGCTCGGCCCCCCCCTGGGAGCGGGAGTGGACAGGAACCTATCACCCGTAGTATGGTTCAGGCCATGGTGCGTAGGGAGCTTGACTGGGAGATTCGAGACCACCTATGCCAGCTTGAGGGCCGAGTGGCAGAATTAGAGGGTGAGCCTTCCCCTCCTAGACAGCCCCCAGCACAGCCACCTTCAGAGCTTTGAAGGTGCAGTGGTGACTGCCCATGGGTGGGGACCTCAGTCCCACTTTATCCATTTGTGGGCTCATGGGCTTACGACTTCCAAACACCCCCTCCCCATCCAAGGTGTTTTCCACCCACGTGTCATATACCGCCCATGTACGCATCTTGTTTGTCCTGTCTGCCATCCTACCCATCCTATCCTTCCTGATCATACCTACTCTTCTTCCCTAACATCCCACTGTCACCTAAACATAAAAGAAAAAAGGGCAATGTGTTCCCGCAAAAAAAGCACACCCCATACATAGCTGTTCATTTCACACACTTGTCCACTGGACACATGTAAATGTTTCTAATTGGCATCACAACATACTATTGTTGTCCTCACCCCTCTCTCAGGGTTGTGATTGTCCAAATGTACCACCAAATTTATTGCATATCCACAGCCATTGCTGTAGAAGAAATGGACAGCTATGGACCTTCCCTACACCCTTCCTACATGGTTTACTATTAATATTTTGAAACAAACACCATTGACTGTACTATTGTCGAACACGGAAGTTCGAAAATGGTAATATCGATAATAAAAAAACAACCTAGGAATGGGTTTTAACATGGGTCGAGATAGGGGAGATGTTTGTAGTTTGGAATAACACTGAACACCTATCTCGACCCATGTTAAAACCCGTTCCTAGGTTGTTTTTTTTTGTCATTGATATTACCATTTTCCAACTTCCGTGTTCAACAATAGTACAGTCGACAGAGTTTGTTTTGAAATTTTAATAGTAAACCTTCCTACACATCCCTAGCTACCTTGCCTACTGTCTTTCCCTATTTGTGCCCCTTTTTCACCACTTTCCTATCATCCCTTTTTTCATTTCTTTTAAAGAAATTAGCATGGGCGTAAGCGAGGGTAAACACTTTTAAGCAGCAGTGAGCTGGTTTCAGCCAGTTTGCATGGGGGTAAGCACTGCCTACACAGGTTAAGCAATCAAGAAGGTAACTGAGTGTAAGGAACTGTAACAAAAATTAACCACTGCTTAACGTCGTGCAAAGCCATGCACACCCGCTCACAACTGCTTAAAAGTGCCTTAATCACTCCGTAGCCAACGGCCCTTGTTCTGCCCAGCAACAAAATAAATAGCTTGTGCAAGGCTCAAAACCAGGACCCTGCACCCTACAGCCAATGTGATTTACCACTAAGTCATGGCAAATATACACACATCAGATGTTATCACAAACATATCATTCAGCATAGTCATTCAACAACATAGGAAATGTATTTCATTATGTAGATGTATGTGTGTGTTTATGTCCAGATATATATAGATACATAGATATAGATATATATAGATGTATCAAGAACATCCCATGTGACAACAAAGCATTAAAAATGAATGAAAAGGGAAACACCAGCAATGCCTGTATTATGTAGTGGTGTTGTCCTATGTAATATCAAGACTCCCTCAGACAGATGTGTCATTAATACATGCAAACATTTGTACATTGTTCAAACACATTACTTTGAGCATTTTATTTACATTAACAAAACAGTTCCTGTCCAATCATTATGGGAGAACAGTACTCTTTCAAGTTGCTGTGTGCAACATCATCATCATTAAAAAGTTAAATGGGGTAACCATAGAGGGACTGGTAGTGTTGTATGTACAATGGGGTCATCTACATCACGTGTACCTGGAACCTTTAGGAATCATGTGCATACCAGGATTGTGTGCCTCAGAGAGGGGTGAGGACAACAGTAGTATGTTGTGATGCAAATTAAAAAGGTTACGTGTCAAGTGGACACTTGTATGAAATAGACAGCTATGTATGGGGCAAAAGTTGTTCTGGGAACAGATTGGCCTTTTGTTTCCAATTTCGTAAGGTGAGAGTGGGATGTTGGGGAAGTATAGTAGGTATGCTCATGGAGGATAGGTTGGGTAGGATGACAGACAAAACAGCATACAGGGGCGGTATATGATACATGTGGGGTGGATACACCTTGGATAGGGAAGGGTGTTTGGTAGTGACAAGCCCATGAGCCCCCAAATGGAAACAGTGGGATGGAGGTCCCCACCCATGGGCAGCCACCACTGCACCTTCACAGCTGCAAAGGTGGCTGTGCTGGGGGCTGTCTAGGAGGGGCAGGTTCACCCTCTAAATATGCCACTCTGCCCTCGAGCTGGCATAGCTGGCCTCAAAACCCCTTATTGAGCCCCCTACACACCACTGCCTGGAATGTACGATGGCTGACAGCTTCCTGTCTGGACCTGCTCCCAGGGGGGGCAAGCCCCATCCTCAGTGGTTGTTCCACCAGAAGGTGGTGCAGAGCCAACATTGGTGGAGGTGCAAGGCTGGGCCCCAGACATGCTGGTGCCCGCTGCCATGACCTGCTGAAGTGGGACAGGTAGTTCTGCTGGGACCTCCATTCCCATACAGCCTATGGTGTTGCAGTTTTAACACAGATAAGGCTTAGTAATAGTCAACAGCATTCATGATTACTTATAACAGCATGCATAGATATTACCATCAACCCAAGACAACAGATGTCATACATTTGCAGAGGGAGCACAACACACGCATATATACCGCATGACATCTATCCAAAGCGTAGATGACTTGTGACTGCAGCTATGAACAGTGGCCCATTATTGACATGTCACTGTGATAACCTCAGACAGTGACTGTCATACCACTGTTCCATATGACGTATGTCCAATCAGGGATGCGATGGCAGTAACTCTCATCACTGTCACTGTGTACTGACTGCAATCCTCACATTATGCTTCTGCAGTTCACAGATGTGTGATCTGTGAGTAACACAAGAAACAAATGGTTTCACACACTGACCAGTCCACAGATGACCCTACAGATGGGGGTTTTCGTGTCAGTTATTAAGACATGCAGACTAGCCATTACCCCACACGCACAACCTGTTAAATTGGCAGTAGTCTGAATGAAGCATAGCTACACGTACGTGCTGTAGTCATGTCTGGCACATCACCCTCCTGTCTTTAGGCTATTTTCCAATGTGTATGTTGTTTGAGGAATATCCAGATTTCATTTGTGATGCTGTTTACCAAACACCAGATCCAGGTTCCACTCACAGCGACTGTCATGGGCAAACACCAACATGATGTTCCTAGATATTTGACTGTGTTTCCATGCAATTGGCTATGGGAATGTCACTGCCGCTGTTCCACATACAGTCAGCTAGAGGAGGACTGCAATAGGTGCAGAGGCCATCACCTGATCATGACCATCATTTACAAAACACAAGCTGCTGCTGAGCAGGTGTACATCTCCACACCCACCAGAGAGTGTGTGGGAAGGACAGACAGAGGCAAAGTAAATCAGAGAAGGGCTGGGAGACTAAAACCTAAGCATCTTCTTTCACACACCTACCAGTACAGGGGTCCAAACCCCTGATTGACTAGCCATTACTATTACAAGTATATGCAGGTACTCCATGTGCCACATAGCTGACATGTTGATGTGCTGTAAGAACATATATGTGTGCTGGTGAGCGACATCTGCAACAGAGATATAGTAGACATACATTAGGTGTAGCAAACATGGCTGTCCACATGAACAGATGTCATTGTCAACACAATCACACTCTCTAAGGGACTCAAACACATTGGCACACTTTGGTAGGCTCACAAATACACTTCCTAACTACTTAGTTTTCCACACTACAGTAATGCACAGGTATTACATGCACCACAGGGGTTATCCTGAGGTTCTATGGGCTAGGGCATGTGGACATGTCTGACATCAGTCAGTATGCCAGTGGGAGTTATACTGGGTGTGACTGTGGTTGGGAACATCATATCCCACATGCAGACACAAGGTGCCAGTACTGACATGCATGTGTGCATTGCTTTATGGGTGTGTAGTGGTTGGCTGTGTAAGATGGCTGTACAAGGCTGGGTGAGGGGTAATCCTTGGCATCAGGCCACCTGACAATGGTCTGCTGTGTGGTTCAGGGGTGTAGTGTCTGCAATGTCCCACAGAGATGGGTATTGTATTAACCGTCCTGTCATCCTGGTTACTATTGTGTGTGGCCATCGCTTTGCAATGCATGCCATGTCTGTGTTTGATAGTCCTTGACATGGACATTGCCTGGGATGTGCATGTCCCACATTAATGTACAGTGACATGTTTAAGTGTACCTGTTTGCCTGGCACATGTTATGTACATAGACTGCCATCATCACATGTGCCAATCCTGGCCTGGTGTGGCAGGACCTGCTAATAAACAGCAGGTTGACCCTGCACCTGAATTGATAGCATGATACAGGTATTCCCTGGTGTCAGTGGCATCTGTCCATACAGGGCATGTGCATTAGACATTGTATGTCTTTTGTGGATCACATTTGATGGCACCACATATGTTGCAGGCATCCAGTGGGGAACATAGTGAAGGTGCATTGTCCGCAATTATATGCCTATTGTACTGGTGGACAGGGTGCCATGCCCTCTGTAACCCACTGCAATCACACCATGCCTACTATCTGTCAGCAATGTGTAGGGTTCTAGCAACATAGCAGGATGTTCTAGGCAAGTGTGTTTATGTGTGACACATGGGTTCAGACCGTATTCTGGGTAATAGTGGGGTTGGTTGCTTTGTTCACCAGGCCTTTTACCAGATGTAGGAGTATGGCTTGCCATCCCAGTCTCTTGACTGATTGAAATCTGTAATCCTCAAGAGGTGGACATTGTGACATATAATATGGCCACCAAATAGTAAAACTACAAAACCCACACCTCAACATGTCCAGTGGTTAGACACTCACAGCCACCTCCATGCAGACTCTGACTGACAGACACACAGACACCTGCCATCTCTTGGAATAGAACTCCTTCCTAACTAGTTTATCACACTACAGCATTAGGCAGTCATAGCACACGCTATGGAGATTACTGGGCTACCCCATCCCCAAAGGTGTATTTCACAAGGAATGACATCAGCAAGTTTACCAATGTAGGGGATTTCAAATTTCCTGCAAGTGAGTAGCCCAAAATTCATTGCTCACAAAACAGACAGTGCGACACACACAACACATCCACAACTTGACATGTGTGGGTATAGAACCCATGAGCAGAATCTACATCACATTACTGCATAGAGATGTTACAGGATGCACCACGAGGATTGCTAGGGAACCCATTCCCCGGAGGTGTATTTGACAAGGAATGACATCAGCAGGATTACCAAGGTAGGGCATTGTAAATGTCCTGTGAGTGAGTAGGCTATAATGCATTGCTCCCTACACAGGCATTGAAACACACAAAAACATACATAACTTCCATGGTTGTGGATGGAACCCTACCACAGTTATAAATCACACTCCGGCAGTACACAGTTACCCGACATGCTACAATGTTTACTTGGTTATAGCAGTCCCAGAGGTGCATTTCTAGGTGGGTGACATCAGCATTCTTGCCAAAGTTGAGTATATGAATTGTAAGGAGTGTGTGTACTCTAAAAAGCATTGTTCCCTTCTCAGGGGGACAGAAACACACACACAGTTGGCAAGTCAGTGATTCGAACACCTACCAAACTAGCTTATCATACTATAGCATTACACAGTTACAGGACATGCTACAGAGATAACTGGATCACAGCAGTCCCAAAGGTGTATTTCTAGGTGGGTGACATCAGCATCCTTGCCAAAGTTGAGTATATGAATTATAAGGAGTGTGCATACTCTAAAAAGCATTGTTCTCTTCTCAGGCAGACAACAACACACACAGACAGTTGGCAAGTCTGAGATTAGAACACCTGCCAAACTAACTTATCACACTATAGCATTACACAGTTACAGGACAAACTACAGCAATTAATAGATTACAGCACTTCAAAAGGTGTATTTCTAGGTGGGTGACATCAGCAAAATTGCCAAAGAAGGGCATTTCAAGTGTACTACGAGTTGTACATGTCTTTAACTGTGTGTACCCACTGCTTTCTGTTGGGAAAACACATGTACACCCACTTAAAAGTGTCTTATTCAGTCCTAAATTACATTATTAACAGCCCTCGCATGTCTTGAACCATGGACCATCCACACCAAGGTCACTGGACTTACCACTAATCCATCTGGGTTGCATACATGTTTCATCGTTTTTATAATACACATTTTACTACAGGTATTCCACAGCACTGAAAACAAATGGGACAGTCACTTTGTGTGCATATGTACAGTACCCTTGAATGTACTGTACTCTGTGAAACAACATAGATGTGTACATATCTACAACTGTTATAACTAAATACTAAATACATATATGCACTTATGGGATGTGTACACACACACACACACACACACACATATATATATATATATATATATGAATAAACACAGTCACAGCTATAGCCATATATATATATATATATATATATATATATATATATATATATATATATATATATATAAACATGTCTGAACACCCTTTGTGACACAGAAGGGTTCCAAAGGAATTGATGTGTACACAAAACAGAGGCAACTCTTGTATTATAACATTTAAACCTTAATCAGTTCACCAGAGAAGGGATGGTTGTTGTGTATGTGGAGTTTGGGGTAGGGAATGATGGCTAAGGAAATATACCCCGGGGATTGTGGAGTTTGGGTGGGGGAATGATGGGTATGGAAATACACCCCGGGAACCACTTCTGTGTCACTGCTTGACAGTGGCACAGGAAAATAACATACCAACAGTAGTCATTCTTGACTGTCTATTCCTTTCTATTCCTAACTATGTAATAATTTGTAGACTCCACTCACCACAGATGACTACCATGGTGTGCAGCATGTTAAAAGACATAAAACATGTGTATGCCTGGCTACAGGGTAGTAGCACACACACAAACACACGCACTTGCCAGTATTGTGCTTACAAGTCTTGCCTATGTAAAGGTAACTAGCAGAGTGGTATGCAGTTGGGGTATGTGCTACAGAACCCATACAATTACACTTAATCTGATTCTGCTTCTGAGCTGGGTGACATCACAGGACTGTTTACTTGCAGTGGGGAGAAGGAAAAGGGTGATTTAGCAGATGACAAGGATAAAGGCCAGTGCAAAAAGTGGTTTCTCTTTGGAAAGCAGTAAAACCCACAGGATGCAGACACAAATACACCGACCACTTGCTGACACACACACACACACACACACACACACACACACACACACACACACACACACACACACACACACACACACACACACACACACACACACACACACACACACACACACACACACACACACACACACACACAGTTGCCAGTGGTGGAATCAGAATGCCTGCCTATCTAGGGATCACTATTACAGTATTACACAGTTACAAGAACACGCCACAGAGATTACACATTTCAAGGCAGTCAGAATGCCCTTCTAAGATTGAGGACATCAACAGGGATACTGACAGTTAAGATGTACATAGCTGTAAACCTGTGTGTTTAAAGTAGGAGTCCATTACAACCTGTAGGCACAAACAAGACACATCATCTGCAGGTAAGATATAGGTAGGCCTGAGAGGTATAGTTGTTGCACAACAAGCCCTGAACTGGAGTATGCCCATCTGTGGAGTGGACAACTACTATCACTATACAGGGTTACAGTGGGCATGGTCATACACATTGAATCATATGATTTGTTTGGATGCATTGGCTCCAATTAACACAAGGTGACAGTGGGCATGCTCATACACTTAGCAGCACAGGGCCGTTTGGGATGCACTCTTACTACAACTACACAAGGTTATACTGGGCATGCTCATACACTTAGAAACAAAGGGCTTATTTGGATGCACTGACTCAAATTACACAAGGTGGCAGCGGGTACACTCACACTTAGTAACACAGGGCGGTTTGGGATGCACTCTGATTCTAACCACAGAAGGCCACAGTGTGCATGCTCATACACTTAGATGTACAGAACACATTATAATGGGCTTCTATTGTAAACACGCAGGTATACAGCTATGTACATCTTAACTGTCAGTATATATGCACATCATACTGGTTTACTACCAGATACCTGTATGTGGCCTGTAAATTATATATCTGATTCTGTGCTGTGCGATACACATGCATACATGTACATGAACTACTGCCATATATATGTGAAGTATATACAATCATGCATGTGTGGAAGTGACAGACAATTGGTTAACTGGGACACACAGGTGGATGCAAAGTACAGCATGTGTCACACACATTGCTGCCCTGAAAGGCGTACATTTATATCAGGTTGTGGACAGTGGCATTATACTTGGAACAGTGGCATGAGCAAGCATAATATGTGAGCCCCATTGTGTAATGGTACTGAGGTGCAGGTGTCATTATTAGCAGTACCCCTCCACTAAATATATCTGACATTGGTCATCTACACAATGTCTGCTCCTGTCCCTCACCTTAGATGTAGCTTTTGATACCTAGCACAATACTGCCC
>NC_056734.1:280613813-280797456 GCF_019279795.1 Protopterus annectens | reverse complement strand
TAGTTAACCAGCAGTGTCTACTGAATGTTCAACAAGTGTGTCTACTTTCAATATCGACTCTATGTAGGTGTGCACATACTCATTTGGCCCAGCCTTGTAACAAGGGTCACTACACATTTGCATAACATGTACACATGTACAGCTGTTATTGCTTGCAAACGTGTTCTGAGGGGTGGCACAATTTGGCAAACTATGTCATACAGTTTGTTTATTATGTTGTCTGCCTATTCCAGCTTGAGAGGTCTTTTGCTTGGCCAGATACTTAGAAGCCTCTGTGAATGTGTGTGACTTCTGGTGGTATGTGTGGGTGTACTTACTGTGTTCTGGTAAGGGTATGTGTTGGTTGTGGTGATGAGGTGCATGTGTTAACCTACACCTCATGACTGTCCAGTCCAGTCATGGCTGTAGACAGGACTGCCTTCCAGCTTACCCCTGTAGCTGCATCCCAGACAATGTGTGGGGTGTGGTGTTAGGTGGGTTTGACAGTGTACATTGCATAGAGATTACATTCCCCCAGGATGGCCACATACACAAAGCTGACATTAGTAAATACCAGTAGCTGACAAGTGGATATGCCTGTATGAGCATTCAGTACTACAAGTACCGAGTACTGTATTTAGTTTACTTATTGCTTATGAAGATATTTTAGACAGTGATGCTCACACGTAAATGTTTGTGTTATGGACATGACAACACTGGCTATTACAGAAACATAGTAGCTACCTTTAGCAGCAATCCTCATCTGAGGAGCACATCACATCCTGATAGTTGATTACAGATGATGCAAGTGTCAACAGGTCTTTATCCTTTTCTGGGTATATACTCACATATCCACCAGAACCATGAGCTCTGTTGGGCATGGCCACCCACTCCCCAAACAGAGTCAAGTATCAATAGACTCTGCTGCCATTATCAACATGATCAAGATATAATCAGATAGTGTAAGCCATCACCTATGAAGCAGCTATTACACATGGGCAGCAGTCTCCTACATCTTACACACCTACTGTAGATGTTACACTGGAGTTAAAGATGATATGCAACTTGTTTCATTACCAGTACTGTGCACAACCTCATTTGGCCCAGCCTTGTAACAAGGGTCACTACACATTTGCATAACATGTACACATGTACAGCTGTTATTGCTTGCAAACGAAACTAGAGAGGTGGATTTTACATGTCTTATGTGCATGGATAGTTACCTAGCTCTTCCAATTTTCTTTACTATCATGCTGCTAAACTGTCAGATGACTAAAATTCATATGTATCCTCTTATTGAGTATTGTAATTGCCAATAGACATAACTAATGTTTGCATAACATAACAGAAATGCTATGTAAAATGGAATACAGATCTGCCTAGAATGTACATTACACAGTTATTGGCACAATATCCCAAAATGCAAATCATATTTGCACAGTAAGCCCACCTTTGACATGTTCATCTCACTAATACGCCCATACATATGTCTACTGTTACAATATATCAACATATACTATCCCCTGTTATAGCACAGACTTGTTGGACCAACCCTGACACTGACAGTGGCTGGAAAATAATTGGTGAATTCCAAGCCCATATATATCATCCCTTGTGGTGTATGAGGAGTTTGCCTTGTGACCTACAGCAGTACACACATAGAATACTATAAGCATTACTACTGCTCAACAATACATCACTACAAGATAACTATTTCCACTATATGCATTGATTTCTCTGTAATTATTACAGAACAGGTACTACATACACAGACATACTAAATGTTATACGTACCTTCTTAGTAATTGGAGGTGTTATTGACTGGTATTTTAATCTTTTTTGATTTGTGTTTCAGTCTTCTGTTGGGTATTATGTACTGTTCTGCATGTATATACAGATGGTTTGAATGTGTGACAAGGCATTCTTTTATAGTTAAGAGATCAGTAACATGTGCTATCTTGATCACCAGTTGGTGTTCCGATGTAGTTAATTGCATGCACATCGGCTGTGCAGCTAATCCATTAGCCAATACCATGGCAACAGTGAAGTATAATTGAGTACTCCACTTGGGCATTGTCCATTTGCCTTACTTATGAGGAAGACGGCCTGGAAATATTGTCTGCACTCTATTGCAAAAGCTGTATGGTGACAAACGTGAATATATTGTGTGTAAGGCTTAGAGGATTTGGTCTAAATGTGAGTACTACTGTTATATATCTGAACATTGCTACTTGTGCAGGGTTTGTCTGTACCTAATACATCTGCATATGTTTCAGTCTGGCCAAGTTGTTTGGCGAGCTCAAGGCTGTATGGCTATGCATATTATGTTAGGGGGTTTACAGTGTGCTCACCAGACATCTTTAGTTTGGTGTAAATGTGTATCATACTGTGCTAATAATCAGTAATTGGTAACACTTCCTGGTGTAATTACTTTTCAACTCTCTGAAACAGGATTAGTTCAAACAAACCCAGTAATATCAGCAGCTGTTCCATTGTATAACAACAACTATTTCACATAGGGCCATGTTAGTGTGTCCAGGTATGTCAAGGTTTCAGCAGATGTCATACAGTGGGTGAATAATTGGTTATGGTATGACAGAATGTATTGTTGTAATTAGTTTGGGTGTGGGGAAGATGTCGGTGCGTGTACGTAGCAGATGCAGGTGTGTAGGAACTGCTTTTATACATATTCTATATGTGTGTGGGTGATCTTTCCCTATTTGAACACATATCCCTTAGAGGACTAATACTATGGTAATTGCAGGCTGATTCATTAAGGCACTGTTAAATGCTTCCTGTATAGCATGCAGGTAATGTTAGTCCTTGAATACTTTGGCAATACATCGGAATGTAATAAACCTTTGCTAAATGAAATATGTCTGTGTATTTCTGTCATGGATATTTGCAGTCATTGTAGTTGTGTTGGTGGCTAGCCCTATTTGGCTCATGTCCATAGAACATATTTGTAATAGTGTATTTCCATATACTCTTTATATGTTATGTTCATATTGTTTGGAGGTGGCAGAATGTGTGATTGCTATGATCCATGTTATACTCCAATTTGAACACTTCAGATGCTGTATACACACATGTATATATATATGGTTCCCATTCAGAAGCCTGAAACATCATAAGCCTGAAAATCAAAATCCTGAAACCAAAAGCCTGAAAATTCAGAATCCTGAAAACTCAAAATCCTGAAAGCCCAAAATCCCGAAAGACCAAAATCCTGAAACTCAAAATCCTGAAAACACAAAATAGACACACTGATGTCATTGTGGCTTTGCTATTGTTAGCCCTGTGGTGTTAGGTCATGCGTTGGGGTCAGGTAAGTGTGCGGCTGGTTTTATTTTAGGTTAGGGCGGTGTAAGTGAGTTAGGGTTAAGAGGCAGGTTAGACATGTATGCAATAGTGACAAATATTGGGGTTAGGGGCGGTTTAAGTGAGTTAGGGTTAGGGCGCGGGTCAGGTGAGTGTGCGATAATGACGGACCTTAGGGTTAGGGTTAGGGTCAGGGTCAGTTGGCAGATATTAGTGTCTTTATAGTGACATATTAGCATTATTTGTGTTTTCAGGATTTTGAGTTTCAGGATTTTGGTCTTTCGGGATTTTGGGCTTTCAGGATTTTGAGTTTTCAGGATTCTGAATTTTCAGGCTTTTGGTTTCAGGATTTTGATTTTCAGGCTTATGATGTTTCAGGCTTCTGAATGGGAACCATATATATATATATATATATATATATATATATATATATATATATATATATATATATATATATATATATATATATATATATATATATATATATATATATATATATATATAATATATATTATTGCATACATTTATATGTACCTCCATAGATGTGTAGATGTTTTCAACCTATCTATATATCTACATATATGTATATCTCTATATATCGACATGTATCTATGTATCTCTCTCTCTATCTCTCTCTCTTTCTATATATATATATATATCTATATATATCTATATATATCTATATATATATATATATATATATATATATATATATATATACATATATATCTATATATATATATATATATATATATATATATATGTATAGCATGCACCTTTCACTGGGTACATGGCAGTTTGTCCTATTTCCACAATCCTCCCTTTTGTGTTTTAACCTGTCTGAATACACGACTGGCATAGGTACATCTAAGGTAGCTTACTGGTAGGTTACTCTGAGGATGGTGTACATGTTTGCAGGTTCTAATACTGGAAGTGGTTACTATTTTACCTCTCAGAGCAGACATTGGTAGGGCGAGTGTGATTAACACACATTTAAGCAGTTGTAAGCAAGTTTGCTCGTGGTCTGCTTGACAGTAAGCAAAGGTTACACTTGTGAAGCTCTTATCCATTTAACCGTGTTTAAGCGCCACTTACCATCACGCAAACCCTCGCAAAATCACTTACAACTTCTTAAAACCTTAATCAGCCTGCATCCCACAGCCCTTATTTTGGCCCTCAAAATAAATGAACAGCCCTAGAATCCAGGACCATGAACACCACAGTCACTGACTTTACCACTAATGCATCTGAGTTATGTACAAATGTTATGGTGTTTAGAATATACATTTTACTACAGTCATTCCTCACTGCTGAAAACAAATGTGACAGTCAGTTGGTGTACATATGTCTGATACATGTTAATGTTCATATGTTTGTGAAATTAGGTGTTGCAATGTGACATGACAGGGTGTATTATAAATGAGAAAGGTTCTTGTTTTGTGTCCTTTTTATATTGGCTCCATACTCCATGTATACCCCTCCAGTTCACTTACTGGACATCCGACCCAGGCCCTCCTTGATGCATGATTGCATTACCCATCATTCCTCCCCCACCCCAATCTTCACATACACAACAACCATCCCTTCTATGGTGAATTAAGCTAATATTAATAGTTATAATACCAGAGCTGCATGTGTTTTGTGTACACTTCAATTCCTTTGGATTGCTTCTGCATCACAAAGTGTGTTCATAGATGTTTATATGGGTCTACCTGATAACACTGACACACCAAAACACAGACAATGAAATAACCGACATGAAAATACCAAAAAAAAAAGTTCAAAAACATGAAACTTTACATGCCAGACAAACCAAAATCCCGACAAACAACAAAACAAATACCTTTCCCAAAAAACTCACACACACAGCACAAGCACACCAAAAACCTTACAAACCTACACTAAACCTTACATATACAACTATCTATGCACTAACCTTAACCCAAACCCTAACCCTAAGGTCCGTCACTATCGCACACTTACCTTACCTGCACCCTAACCCTAACTCACTTAATCCGCCCCTAATTCTCAAGTCCATCACTATCGCACACTTACCTTATCCACACCCTGACCCTAACGTCCGTCCCTATCCAACACTTACCTTAACATGTCAATGTTCTCAGCATCGGGATTCTCAACTGTCGGTCTTCTTCGTTGTCGATCTTCTGGTGTCGATGTTCTCATTGTTGGCGTTCTGCAATATCGGCATTTTCAGGTAGACCCGATTATATATATATGGCTATAGATATAACTGTATATAGATATATATATATATATATATATATATATATATATATATATATATATATATATTAGTATTAATTTTTAACAGTTATACATATGTAGACTTGTATATGTTGATTCACAAACTACAGTACATTACAATGTACTGTACATATGTACACAAAGTGACTGTCCCATTTGTGGTCAGTACTGTGGAATTCCTATAGTAAAAGGTGTATTGTAAAGACCATGAAGTATGTGTACAGCTCAGATGGCTTAGTAGTAGGTCCCATGACTATGATGTGCATGGTCCAGGGTTCAAGACCTGTGATGCTTTAAAAATGTTTTTTTACTCCAGAATATGGCTCATTTAAGCAGTTGTAAGCATGTTTAAAAGTGTCTGTGCAATTTCAGTGAAGTAACATATCACTATGTACTTACATAACATTACAGTCTCTGTTGACTTTACTCTCTGGCACACATGGATTTATATGGGTGTTTCAAATGTTTATTATACTGAAGAATACTACCTAAATATGCAAGCTGTGGTTAAGGTATACTTTTTAACATGAAAAACATCGCTGACTTTATTGGGATTTGAACCACGAATGAACAGATACTATGTGAATGTTGTAACCATTACTCTGTTGACATTAACATTGCTTCTGCCTAGTTCCTATTTAGATGATTTCTATGTGTAAGCTAGGCTAAGCAAAGGGTGGAGGCGCCCAAACCCACTGAGCTTCACTTACTCTTGAAATGAAAACATAACAAATGAAATGAGAGACTATAAATTAAATTCCTAACTACATTAGGCATAGCCCCTCACTGACACATTTCAAGAGAAACCTTGATGTGTTAATGGGTAACAGAATATACACCCCCTGAGATCATGTGCCCCAGAACCATACAGCCAGGGGGAGGGGGAGCCCTTCCAGTTTCATAGCTGCAAGACCTGTTGGGGAAATTGAATGGTGTTGATTTTTCATGTTAACATGCCCTTTTTAGATCACTAAGTGCCCCTATCTTCCTCCACAACCCCAGTCTTTAACAGCTTCTGGCAACTCTGCCTGGAATCACTTCATTGGCTATGCTTGACAGAGGCTCAGTTACTTCATCAATGGTGCAGAGAAAGCCATCACACTGTAGCTATGATTCTAAATGCCCTTGGGCAGATATTCTACTACCTATCTGTGAACCTCTAAAGTGCAGGCCATCACAGAAATAATATGTGAATAAACAGAGCTTTCAGATCACAATATGCAGTGATAAATCACCACGTAGTCAGAAAACAGTTAAGTACAGCAAGAACATACAGAACACTGATACTTAATCACTCCAAAAGCCTATCTTGGAAGCTAGAAGACTTGTATCAGTTTAAGGCTTTCTATTGCTTACCAGTAGGTTACCTGCAGGAAAGATGAGAAACAAGCACAGATGGGAAAAATGCATGTGACAATACGATACCGGCTTGCATGTGTCAGCTTTAGACTTTCGAATACTGGCCAAGGCTATTGGCGCCCCCATGGTGCCTTTTTTAGGCAAGTCTCACGGGTGAATCCCACCTCCATAAATAGCACAATAGCAAAATCAATGAGGGTTATGCTACTCAACGCCAGGAGTTGTAATCACAAACTGCACGCACTCACAGCACTCCTCAGTATGAACAACGTCAATATCTGTGCAGTAACTGAAACCTTTTTGAAGGCTCCCGAGAGCACACCAGCACTACCGGACTACAACCCATACCACACATTTCGGCCACAGAACATGGACTGACACAGACATGGAGGGGATCTCTCCATAATCATCAGGGATAACTACACCTCTAGGTTAGTGGGGCAGCATGATACCTCTGAGATCATCCATGTGCAGCTAACATCAGCCACAACTGCAATGCAAACTGTGGCCTGCTACAGATCACCTCCGTGACCCAGGACCACCACTCCACCTACCTGGAGACAGTGGAAACATGACAGTCCTACCGAACACCCTGGTATTGGTTGATTTCAACTACCCTACCATTAACTGGGAAACCTACTCGAATACTCACTTCCAGGCCCAGTGCTTCCTGGAATTTATCACCTCAAATGCCCTGTATCAGATGGTAAACTCCCTAACCAGAGGTGGACACATACTAGAAGTGGTAATCACCAACATGGGTGACAGGTGCACCACAGCAGAGGTAAACCTGTCACTGGTTAGATCTGACCATGAACTATTCACTGATGGTTTCCACCCCCAACCATCTCCCCCACCCAAGGTAACCACAGTGAAAACCTTTCCTACAGCTAACTTCACACTACTTAAGACAGAGGTGGGAGGTTTTACAGGCCCCAGAGTAAGGGAAAACACTGCTCAAGATACAGAAATATTTACAAATGCACTCTATAAGCATCTACGAGGATGTATGGATCATGCCATCACTGGTAAACCAAGACTCACTCCTCCAAGACAAGGACACCAGTCTGGTGGACCCCTGCAATAAACTAGCTATACAACAGAAGTAGGACAGTAGCCCATAAAAGCAGCAAATCCCAAGAAGGGCAGACATCCATGTCCAGTATTAGTAAGAAACTTAGGTCCCTCATATAATCATCCAAGGCTAACTTCAACAGGAAAATAGGCAAGGATTCGAAAGATAACCACAAAGCCTTCTTTGGCTATGTCAAGGATCTAAGTGGTAACACATACATCTGCACTCTGCCGGTGCAATATAGCACAAAATATACTGAACCTAGTAATATCGCCAACATCCTTGCAGATACATTCAGTGCAAATTTCACCTCCTAAAGAGCCCACAAAATTACCCATAAAGTACAGTATCCCAGACATCAGAGAAACACAAGTGGAAAAAGCCCTCTCAAATGGCAAAACACAGCATCAATGGAGGCAGATGGTGTCCCAGACTGCGTCTGCCAAACACTACAAGACGAACTAACCCCCCACCTAATTCAGCTTTTCAACCTCAGCCTCTACACAGGCTACATGCCCATAGAATGGCACATAGCAATGGTTATTCCACTCCACCAAGGTGGAAACACAACTGACCATGGTAACGACCACCCCATAAGCCTGACTAGCCTGGTCTGCAAAGCTATGGAGCACATCCTCATGGTACTCATTAACAAAGACATTGGTAACCTCCAAACACTTGATCCAACCCAGGTCAGCTTGGTTGAGTGCAGATCATGCCTACTAAACCTGTTTGATGTCTTGCAGGCAGTCACCAAGGCATTAGATGAGGGGAGAAGTGGTTCACACATACTACCTGGACCTTGCCAAGGCTTTTGACACCATTCCCCACTCAGGTATTATTGATAAACTCACTAGCCTGTACATGAACCCATACATCACAGGATGGGTTGCCAACAGGCTTACGCACAGAACCCACATGGTAAGAACAGCAGCCTCCAGGTCCAACTCTTAACCAGTCACAAATGGTGTCCCACAGGACTCAGTCCTGGGACCCCTACTGTTTGGCATATACTTCTCAGAGGTACAGGCAAACATAGGTGGACTACGGCAGACCATGTTTGGCAATGACTGCAAACTGGGAGCCATAATTGACAGTTCAGCTGACATGGACATCCTTCAAAGGGCCTCACAGAGACTGACACAGGGTGTCAAAGTCATGGCCTCAAGCTAATTGCCACAAACTGCATGGTCATTCCATCTGGGAAAAACTAAACAGCCACATATTAACACATAAGTGGCAGCCACCTTAATACAGATGAGGTAATAGGGGATCTGGGGACTAAGGTAGATAGTGATCTCTTCTTTGACAATCATATCTCCAAAGTAGTTAGGACATCCTTCTATGTAGGCCATCTGATTACTAAAGGGTTCGCATCTAGACATACTGAGGTTATAGTGCCCCTTTACTCGTCACTCATCAGTCCCATCATAGAGTATGATAACCCATTTAGGATGTACCTCAGAAGACACTTCCAACAGCTGGATGGTCCACGAACGTACCTTGCCAAGAAGATTACTGGCCTCAAACATGTCTCATGCAGCCAGACTGAATAAACTCCTGCTTTACTCAGTAGCATCTTGTTTACTCAGAGATGATATCTGCTGGCCAACAAAGCCATGTCCAACTCAGGCTTAATGGATATGCTCCACCTATGGGAATCCATGTCACAGTGAGCCACACGCTGTAGTGAGCTAAACCTTGCCACAACAATAACTAGAACATGCTGGAGGGACAGATTCTTGTCACAGACACACCCCATGCTTTAGAACAACATCTCTAATTACATTATACAGAGCCCCTCACTAACACTCGTCAAGAGAAACCTTGAAGAGTGGATGAGGAACAGTAGATACACCCCAGGGATCCCACCATTGGCTCTGCTCCACAGAGGGACAGTTAATTAATCGATGTGGTGGCAAAAGCTGACACATTGTGGCTAGGCTTATGAATACCCTTGGGCAGTTAGCCAAGTACCTACCTATGAATCTATGAACCTATACATACAGTATCAGCACATGCTGATAGCGTAATTTACTGTTCAGATGTTGACTTACCTTGCGCCAATAGCAGTTGTGTGTGCAATAGTTGAGGGCTGCTTATGTTGAATGGATACAGTAGGCTGCCTATACATGACAATTTACAGGTAGTCTTGTGTGTGTGCCATCCATTTTTACTGTGTGTGCAGGTGGAGAAAGGTGTCAGTCCCTAGGTGCCTACACTGTCAGTGTGTGTGCTATATGTTCCCTCCTTGCCAAGGCATGGGCATACTGGGCATGTCTCTGTCTGCCTACTGGGGCTGGCTCAGGGTATTTGTGGTCTGAGTACCTCTGTGACTGTGGGGCCCTTGGCAACAGTGGTGGGCTGTGAGGGCCTTCACCATTCTGCCCCTGCTGCAGCTGTTTCCGCAGGATCATATTGTGTAGCATGGCACATACTATGAAGATGTGGGCACACATGTCTGGAGAGTACTGCAAGGCTCCACCAGATATGTCCAAGCAATGGAACCATGATTTCAGCATCCCAAACACACACTCTGTGATGATTCTGGTTTGTGCGTGTGCCTCATTATGGCATTCTTGCATGGGTCTGGGTGCATTTCTGATGGGAGTCATCATCCATGGTTCCATTGCATAGCCAGCATCCCCCACCAGGTGGCCATTTGGGATGTCCCATCTGGCAAATACCTGATACAGCTGTGAGGTATGCCAGATGTGGGAGCCGTGATAGTTTCCAGGGCTGCCAGCACATACATCCATGATAATGCCCTGGGCATTGCACACAACCTGGCAGTTGATGGAGGGGTATCCCTTGTGGTTTATGTAGCACCTACCCTGCTCACCGGGTGGTGACTTGATGTGTATGTGCGTGCAGTCTGTTGCACCCAGTACCTCCAGGTATTCTGCCACATTGTGGAAGAGATGCATATTGCTGGCCATCTCCTCCTGCATTTGGGGGAAGTATATGTGCTCATTGGCATGTGGAAAGATGGCATCCAGGAACTGGTGAATTACCCTGGATGCTGATGCCTGTGAGATCCCCACGATATCCCCAGTTGGCCTTTAAAAGGTACCTGTGGTTAGTATTCTCAGGCTTACACATACCTTCGTATCCACTGGGATGGGTTCCCCTCTGTTTGTTCTGACTCTGAGGCGTGGCCGGCACAGCTCCACAAGTTGCTGTAGGGTGTCCCTGTCCACCCAGTAACGCTCTACTATCTCCAGATTATGTAGGCCCTGGTAGGTTACCCTGGGTCTAAACACTCTTCTCCTCCTCTGGTGCCTGAGGTGGTTGTCAGCATCATCCTCCACATCACCTTCAGTCTCCAACACATGCTGGTGGATCAAAGCTATGGCAGCCCCTAACATGGACATATTAAAAGTTCCCCATATGTATACATCAATGGTGAAGAGTGTATGGGAATACACAAGTGTGTGTGAGGTGCTTTTACACTTTATACTATTGTGCTATGGATGCTGCTGATGTTGTTGGCTGTGTATGAGCAATTCAAGCTGCAGGGCATCTTAATTATGGGTTTTACAGTGAGTACTGCAAGTGCGGGGCTTGTAGTGTGGAGTTATGCTTGCCTGCCTTGATTATTCTGTTGCCCTTTAATTCATTTTTAAACCTGGATCCCCTCCCATTGTCAGGCATGCATCCATCTGCCAACTTTCTTGTTTTGCACTTTCCCTACCCAGTCATGTGTTGCAAAATGTGTTTTGTAGCTGATATAATGCAATTCTGCTTTGTTCTGCTGTGACACTACTGTTTTCTTTGCAGTACAGCCCCTCCCCTTTCTTGTTCTGTAGGTAGCTGCTTGCAGCCTTGTTAGCTGTTGTCAATGGCCCACTGTAGGTTCCTAGGTATTAATTAGTCATTTGTTCTCCAATTTCCCTGCTGCAGCATTTCCTTATTTTTTTCCTATATCCTGCTTGTTTCGGCTCCGGTGTGTGTTGCGCAAACCCGTTTACTGAGTTTAAGTGCATTTTAATCCCTGTTCACATGCATACTCGGTTACCTTTTGTGCTCGAGAAAACCGGATTAGCAATGCTCCAATCTGCTTACAGCAAAGGAGACACACCCTTCTCTTGATGTCATTTTTAACTCAAGGGCAAACCTCAGTGTTATAATGCTACACTGTGAGGTGCATCCTTACACCAGCAGGGAATCTGTGATTCACTATTACTCCTCTCATTTGCATGGCATTGCCTACTAATTCCTAGCTACCACACAAAACACTGTCACAGCCCCTTAGCAACCCTTGCACCATGGTGTGGCGTAACATGCCTGCCATTGACTATTATGGGGAAATCATGATAAATGTTACATTGCAGTTTTATTCTATATTTTTCTATTTTCCTTGTGATCCGGTTTGCATGCCGCTGCCCTCTGCTTAAACTTCGCGATAGTGCAAAAAATAAAATGAAATGTTCTTTTTATATTTTATACATTTTTTTATGCCATGGGTTATATATTTAGCCATTGGCATATATTAACAATATAATACATGTGTTTGGTCGGCTGTCATGGCTCCGATTTTATGTTTGCAAAAATGTAAACTGTTTTTTACGGTTTACATTTCTGCATGCTTACACTATGCCTGCACCACTTCCTGGATCGCTAAATGCCTTCATTTGCATGCTATACTGCAGCAAATAGGGTAATTAGCATAGAGGGGCTGGGAACTGTGGGGTCATAGCGCACGCAGGTAGTGCACATGGAAACAGCTCGTACCTGGATCGCTCGACTGCCATATTCGGTGTTGGAATGCCAACGCAACGCCTGCACCTGGGGCAAGCTTCATGAATCACAGGGATTGTCTTATTTAACACTCTTATTTTGAAGCTTCTGAAAGAATGTTATTGTCCTATAATGCTATTGTCCTTCCCTAGCTAGCACACTAACTGTTCAAAGCACAAATTATTCTCTTCATAGCAGCTAAAATCTAAGATTTAATAAACCACAGTTGCCAAATGCAAAAGATCTTTTCACAAACTTGTTTCCAGCCTGGAATACTCATAGGTTAATAGATTCATGCATACTTATTAGGTTAATGTTCTGTGAGTATTTTTGAAGCCCTGTCATACATTTCAATTAAGTTTTTAGCCTTTAATTTTTAAGTATAAATAACCCAGAGATAAACTGAACTTTATAACTTGTCACTATACATGAGGGAAAAGAGTAAAAAACTATAGTTGAATTTGTAGTCACTCATCCATTTGTCCAGATTACATTTAAATAGTGTAAGAGAAATAGTTTGCTTTATGTGGAAAGGAAAACAATTGCAAAGTGGTATTCTCTCTGATACATAGTTATCCCTCCAACATATTTTATTTATGTTGCAAAAGAGACGAAGATCTCCTGAGTATGAGTTTATGCCATTGGAGTTATGAATGTGTAGTAGGTCTGACAGGATGTGATCTGTTAATGATCTGTACATGAGGCATAGACTGTATCTCAGTAGCCTGTATGACCCCAAGAAGAGGGACAAGGCTTTGAGATGGTCTGTTTAATTTTTATGATTTATTCCCTTGTTTTTCTTAATAAAAAACATTGCAGGTGTTCAAGTTTCTAAAATGTTCAGACAGGTACATACCAAAAGGACATTACACTCAAACAGCCTGTTGAGCACAGAATACATCAGAATGATCACATCCCTAGATCTGTACTCTATACCTTTGTAAAAAGCTATGCAATAAAAAGCATTTTTTAACAATAATGGATATATTGTCATTGAAGGGCAGCCCATTGTCTGCATAGGTTCCCAGGTAACTAACTCCTGGAGCAATATTCAATGGTATGTTGTCAATGTGATAGTTACAAGGAACTACTTGCTTGCCAGATGATATTGTTATACATCTCTTGGCATTCAATTTTAGTCCATGGTTTTGATACCAGTATTGGTTTTGGAAAGGCCCACTTGAGGGATCTTGGTATCATCTTGAGAATTTATGACGGCACAAAGTTTACAGCTGTCTGTGAACTTAGTCAACCATACAATATAACAGTAGCTTTGACTTCAGTGAAGAAAAAATGCTAAAAGTGGAGTGACCCAAGGATTGAACCCTGGGGTACACTGCTAGTGGCAGGTCTTTTGGAGGAGATAGAGAAGATACCCTAATTTCTGACATTCTATTTGTGAGCCAATTTGCTGTCCAATAAGTTACACAGGGATAAACATTGAGGTGGGGTAGTTTATCTACCATACCCGAGTGTGGGCTGTTGTCAAATACCTTTGGAAGGTCTAGATATGGGTCAGATACTGATTTGCCCTAATCCATTGCTTCAGTAAACGTCTCGAAAAAGTCAACCAGATTAGGTAGGCAAGAGCTGTCCTTAACAAACCCCAAACTGACTTGGGTGAAGAATTTGTAGGTTACTTCCATCCTTGATTATTAATTCCATAGCGGTCCTTTACATAGCCTTACAGATGAGGCTGATCAGAATTATGTGTCTATAATTTCAAGGGTCTTTTGACACCCCACCTTTGTACAAAGGGATAACAGTTGCTGTCCTCCATGCATCCAGCTAAAAGCCTGATTGAAAGATGACATTGATAGCCTCTGTAGGAATGCTGACTGTTCCATTTCAGGCTGGCCAGTTAAGCAGTCTGGCTTGTTATCCAGCCCCATAGACTCTATCATCAAATACTGAATGCTCCAAAGAGCAAATACAAAAAGAGTGATATTTTAGAGCAAAGTTACAAAGATAAAAAAAAACACTTTTTTTCAGGAGGAAAAATCTCCATATGTCCGCCACACCCGGTCCTAATTATATGGATCTATGTTAAATGAATGCTTAAAATGTCGAGTACAGCATACTCGAACACTTTTAAGTGAACGTTTATTTAATTGATAGCCAAGAATGTATTACGTCATGTCAGCTACTGCTATGGCTCCATATGGTGCAGAAAGGGAGACTTTCCCTTTTCTGGACTGAAGTATGGTCTCGGAGTTGGTATATATAAGTAGGGGGGTGTGGGGGCACAGCCCCCCATGTGAGGGGTGCAGAGTGGCTTGCCCCCCTGCTTGCAATGTTATTGTATGTTTTTATGGTTAATTTTTTGTTATGATGTATTTGAAGTTGCTGTTAGTGGGTTTAGTGTTCTGTAGCACTTGGGAGGGGTAGGCAGCCAAACAAAACATTTCGGGATTGTGTCTTATGATATTCTGGGTTGTCGGTTAAATAAACATTTGCTTAAAAGTGTTTGAGTATGTTGTACTCGACATTTTAAGCATTTGTTTATTTAACATAGACCCAATTATATATATATCAACTCTGACATTGCACAGCAGTGGGGAAATGACAAATTCCCAGACCCCCACTGTACTATAATCTGACCCACAAAACAGCCATAAGGATAAAAAACAAGGAAAAAAAAAAGAACATTCACTCTTACAGGCTGCAACTGTATGTGTGTGTATATATATTAAATAATCACCAATGAGTTTGACTGAAACACAAAACATTGAACAGACTCACCTGCACTATCCATTAACTACAACTAAAATCCTCATAAAAAAGTAATCATAAATGTAAATCAATAGGTTATTGAGATTACAAAAGGTAAAACAAAAAAAGCCAGAGAAATTAACTATAGTAAATTCAGGGGTGCATAAACTCGAAAAAAGAAAAAAGCAATAAAATGCACAATTAAATGTGTGCAATGGTAACTATTATAGTATATATATATATATATATGTATATATCTATATATATATATATATATATATATATATATATATATATATATATATATATATATATATATAATATATATATATATATATATATATATATATATATATACATATATATATATTTAGATATAGATATATATATATATATATATATATATATATATATATATATATATATGTATTTATTTGGGTTTGCTTCATACTAATGAAACCCACATTATCGAATCCTACATCACTAAGACAAAATCAAAGATGACCCACTTCAGTGAAAGACTGGACTGTCGAATACATTCCCAGGGTAAGTAATCAAGAGTACCAAAAAGTCACGAAAATGAAACCACACCATCACCAACCTACCCAGGTGGGGGACTGCACCACCAAACCCCCCAATGTGGGAGGCTGCACTCCCTACACCCCCTAACTAAATATAACAACTCTGAGATCGCACTACAGTTTGGAAAAGGGCAAAGTTCACCTTGTTGGTGAACAGGTTGCTTGCTCTGGGAAGAGTTTTGCTGAACTGATCTTTCCATAAAGTGAGTTTTTGTTGATTTCGTCTTGACAATGTGGGATTCGATAATGTGAGGTTTCGATGGTATGAAGTAGACCCATTTATCTCTATGTTTATGTGTATATATATATATATATAGGAGCGCTACAGAATCCTGAAAGCCCAAAATCCTGAGACCAAAATCCTGAAAGTTGAAAATACTAAAACCGCAAAATACTGAAAACTCAAAATCTTGAAAACACACAGGATACCAACACTCACTATGTGCTGGAATATAGTGAGTGTTGGTATCCTGTGTGTTTTCAGGATTTTGAGTTTTCAGTATTTTGCGTTTTCAGTATTTTGAACTTTCAGGATTTTGGTCTCAGAATTTTGGACTTCAGGATTTTGGGCTTTCAGGATTCTGTAGCGCTCCTATATATATATATATATATATATATATATATATATATATATATATATATATATATATATATAAATAGGTTCATAGGTTCATAGGTTCGTACTAGGCTATCTGCCCTAGGGCATTTATAAGCCTAGCCAGAGTGTATGTGGCTTACACCACCCCTTAGGATGAGAATACTACGCCCTTTTAGGGTTTAGTTTACTATGCCTCTGTCTAGTAGTGACACAGAGATGATCTCCGGGGTAAACTTACGATCTCCCATCCACTCGTCGAGATTTCTCTTGAATAGAGTCAGTGAGGAGCTCTGCCTAACATGGACTGGGATTCTGTTCCAGAGTGTAGGGAGCCTCTGGGTTATGAATCTGTCCCTCCAGCACATTCTATTTATTTCTGTGTTGAGGTTTAAGTCACTTGTTCTCGTGGCTCTGATGGATTTGGATTTTCTGAGGTGGAGCATGTCCATTAATTCAGGATTGGACATGGCCTTGTACGTCAGGCACAGATCACCTCTGAGTAGGCGGTATGCGACTGAATAGAGCTGGAGTTTTTTCAGTCGGGCAGCATATGACATATGTTTAAGACCCTTTATCCTCTTGGTGAGAAACTTTTAGGGTCTTTCCAACTGCTGCAGGTGTCGGGTGAGATACATCCCAAATGCGGCATTGTACTCAATCATTGGCCTGATAAGAGAAGAGTACAGGGGCACAATGACCTCTCTTGATCTAGATGTGAAACCCTTCATGATAAGGTGGGCAATATAGAAGGTCTTCCTAACAACTTTGGCAATGTGAGTGTCAAATGAGAGGTTACTGTCAACCTGGGTCCCTAGGTCCCTGATTACCTCTGTTGTACTTAATGGATTACCGCCTATGTGGTAATTTGTCGGTACCTTGTTTTTCCCAAAGGGTATGACTATACATTTCTTGGCGTTCAGCTTAAGGCCATGGCTCTGGCACCAATTATCCGTTTCTATGAGGCCTGTCTGAAGGATGTTTGTGTCCGCTGGAATATCAATTATGGCGCCCAGTTTGCAGTCATCTGCGAACTTTGTCAGCCACAATCCTCCTATGTTTGCCTGTACCTCAGAAAAATAAATGCCGAACAAGAGGGGTCCCAGGACTGAGCCCTGTGGGACACCGCTTGTGACTGGCTTAGAGTCTGACATAGCTGCAGCAACTCTGACCCTGTGGGTTCTGTCCTTGAGCCAGTTTGCAACCCATCTTGTGACATATGGGTCTACATTTAAGCTGGTGAGTTTGTCTATGATGCCCGAGTGGGGTATTGTGTCAAAGGCTTTTGCAAGGTCAAGGTAGGCTGTGTGAACTGCCTTGCCCTCATCAATGGCCTTAGTGACTGTTTCAAAAAAGTCGACCAAGTTCAAAAGGCAGGATCTGCCCTTGACAAAGCCAAATTGGGTAGGATCCAATGTCTGTAGGTCCCCAATGTCTTTGTTTATGAGTTCCATAATGATCCTCTCCATAGCTTTGCAGACCAGGCTCGTCAAGCTTATGGGGTGGTAATTTCCAGGATCCGTAGAAGCACCGCCTTTGTGAAGTGGGACCACTGTTGCCGTACGCCACTCTTTGGGTACGTATCCTGTAGTAAGGCTAAGATTAAACAGCAGCCTTATGTGTGGGTTTAGTTCCTTTTGGAGTTCATGTAGCACACAGCCCGGGACACCATCCAGTCCCATTGATGCTGTGTTTTTAGCTTTAGAGAGGGCAGCTCTCACCTGGGCATCTGAGATGTTAGGGAGGCTACACTCTGCTGGCATAGTTATTTCTCCTTTTGGGGGGGAGGGGGAGGGGGAGCAGAAGTTTGCACTGAACCTGTCTGCCAGAATGTTGGCAATGTCAGTGGGTTCAGTGTATTTTGTGTCATTTTGGACTAACTCTGAACATATCTGGGAGTTTCCACCCAGGTTTCTAACATAGCTAAAGAAGGCCTTGTGATTGTCTTTTGTGTCTTTTGCGATTTTTCTCTCAAAGTTGGCCTTGGATGATTTTATGAGTGATTGTAGTTTTTTGCTAGTACTGATCAGAGATGCCTTCCCTTTTAGGGATTTTGCTCTGTCATGTAGTAGCTTCCTCCTCCTGTTGTAAAGTTTGTTTATGGCTGGGGTCCACCAGACCGGGTGCCTGCCTTTGGGGGAATGGGTCTTGGTTTTATTTGGGATTGCATGATCCATGCATTCTTGAAGGTGCCCATAGAAGGCATTTGCAAAAGATTCAGCAGTGTGGGTTGTGGTTTCCACTAGCCCAGGGGCCTTGAAAGATACCACTTCTGTCTTAAGAAGTGTGAAGTTTGCTTTTGAGAAGTTCTTCACGGTGGTCTTTTGTGCAGGGGGTGGGGGCGGGATGTGGATTTCCAGTGAGATTAATTTATGGTCTGATCTTACCAAACAGGGATGTACTTCCAGTGTGGAGCATTTTGTCCCCATGTTTGTGGTCTAGTATATTGTCTCCTCTTGTGGGAATGGTGACTAGTTGTTCCATTGCATTTGAGTTTATGAATTCTAGGAACCTTTGGGCTAGGGTGTTGGGGCTTGAGTAATGTTCCCAGTCTATGTTTGGGTAGTTGAAGTCTCCCAAAATTATGGTATTTGGAGAGACATTCATACTCTCCAGTGTCTTCAGGAAGGCTGTGTGGGGTTCCTGAGTTTGAGAGGGTGGTCTGTAGCATGCTACAAACTGTAAGGCAGTTTTGCCTATGGTTAGTTGCACCTGGATAGTCTCCGATGCTTCGTGCGTTGCCACTAACCTCGAGGTGTGGGTATCTTTGATGAAAATGGATACTCCCCCTCCTTTTGTGGTTCGGTCCAAGTTTTGGGGCCGGAAAGCATGATATGAGGTAAAACCTGATAGTGCTGGGGTGCTCTCAGGAGCCTTGAACCAGGTTTCAGTCACTGCACTGACATCAATGTTCTCCATACTGAGGAGGGCTTCGAGGGCATGCATCTTGAGGTTTAGACTTCTGGCATTGAGCAGCATTACCCTTAGTTTTTTTCCACTTGTGTTTTCTAGGGAGGTAGGTTTGTCATTTGAGCCTTGCCTAAAAAAGGCACTATGGGGGTGGCAAGAGCCTTGGACAATATCGGGAAGCCCAGGGGTGACAGGTGCAAGCCATCCCTTGCAAAGCAGCGTGGCTTGTCAAGCATATCATCCCAAGCAGACAGACACTGGATCCCCTTAGAATGACACCAGTAATTAAGCCAATTGTTAAAACTGATCATTTTGTCTTTGTACTGTGGCATCATTCTTGGTGAGGGTAAGATGCTGCTCAGGGTCAGGGTCATACCGGCCTGGGCTACATAATCAGAGAGCTCCTCTATGTCTCTTTTCATGTAGTCCAGGGAGGTACGTCTCAGGTTGTTCACACCGGCATGTACAATGACTGAGTCATATTTGTACTTGCTGTGGAGTGACCTGAGTGCTTGTGTTATGTGGCGGATTCTAGCTCCCGACAGGCAGCTTACTGTGACCCTCTCCTTGTTCAGTCTGGTGAGCGGGATGTCAGTGTGCCTGACTATGGAGTCACCTATTACAAGTGTGTCTGGCATGTTGTTTGGCCTTAAGGGCTGTGACTGTTTAGCACACTGACTTTGTGAACTATGTGTTGCATGTGCTATGTCTTGAGGTGGTGGTTGCTTTGGTGTCTGCTTTGGAAGCCTCTGTTGTTTTGGTAGATTTTTAATCAGCGCCTCCGAGTATGTTTTTGTGTGTTTATGTGTTTGGTTTGCAGTTGTGATAGTTCTATGTGAGACTGGGTTTGTGGTGTGTGTGGTTACCTTCTCTTCCTGACTGGTCTTGCCAGTACTGAATTGAGAGAGCTCAGCCTCCAGTTTGGCTCTATAGTTGCATCTCTCGCATATATTTGTATTTGTTGGGAGGAGGAGAGGGTTGTCTGTGTACATGAGGCAATTGTAACATTGCCTTAAGATTCCCAGATTCACCAGCTGAACAGGAGAGGACGCCAGCAACTGACCCTTCGACATGCTAGAAATAGTGAAAAAGATTGCTGTGTAACTGAGTCAGAAAGGACCTATAGGGAAATGGGTACTCAACAGAATTTAGGTGAATGAAGTACTTTCATTTGTTTAAGAGTGCTTTACCTGTATAAAAATGCTTTAGGAGCAAGTGCTGAGCTTTTCAGATAGAGTATAGGCTGTTTAGATTGCAAGTAGAACAGTTCTAAGGGAAAAATTGAAGAGCAAACTTGGCGGAGCCAGAAAAAGTTTAACCGCTATGCGCACGACCGCGCAAAGCCGTGCAAACACGGATTTTAAGCAGTGAACTACAAAAGAGCTAGGAATGGTCCCAAACAACCAATTACTAACAGCTTCTTGTGCTGAGGTCACTTCCCCAAGGACAGGTAGGCTGCTCAAGGCTCCCCACTCCCACTGGTGAGCAAAGAAACTTCCTTCTATCCAAGTAAGGTAATGGACAACACAGGAACTACACCACAGCCCAGAATAAAGCAATGCCTGTATACTGGTCTAAACTAGTCGAGAAAGGCAGGAAAACAAGGATTATTTTTTTGTTTTTTTGTTTTTTTTGCAGAAATACACAGAAAATGCAGAGACAGTGATAAATTAGTTACACAGGCTAGCACACTTTAGTGGGCAGCCTCCACAGTTCAATTAAACAAACAAACAAGCAAACTTTCGACTAAATTCAACTAAATGTAACTTTAAGTGCAGATTTTAAAATAAATGCAGTAATCAGTAAAAAAACAGTTCAGGCTAGTTCAAAGTAAGCAGCAGAAGCTATTTTCAGTGAAAAAAAAGCAAAGATACTTAAATCCAGAAGGCAGTCGCTTTTTCGAGTTCCTTGCTGCTAGGACCACTCTGTAAACCGACGTGGAGCTTGTCTGAGCAGTATAGCCAGAAAAAAACGCCAAGAGGCGGATTTTAAGCAGTGAACTACAAAAGAGCTAGGAATGGTCCCAAGCAACCAATTACTAACAGCTTCTTGTGCTGAGGTCACTTCCCCCAAGGACAGGTAGGCTGCTCAAGGCTCCCCACTCCCACTGGTGAGCAAAGAAACTTCCCTCTATCCAAGTAAGGTAATGGACAACACAGGAACTACACCACAGCCCAGAATACAGCAATGCATGTATACTGGTCTAAACTAGTCGAGAAAGGCAGCAAAACAAGGATTATTTTTTTTTTTTTTTTTTTTTTTGCAGAAATACACAGAAAATGCAGAGGCAGTGATAAATTAGTTACACAGGCTAGCACACTTTAGTAGGCAGCCTCCACAGTTCAGTTAAACAAACAAACAAGCAAACTTTCGACTAAATTTGACTAAATGTAACTTTAAGTGCAGATTTTAAAATAAATGCAGTAATCAGTAAAAAAAAAACATTTCAGGCTAGTTCAAAGTAAGCAGCAGAAGCTATTTTCAGTGAAAAAAAAGCAAAGATACTTAAATCCAGAAGGTAGCCGCTTTTTCGAGTTCCTTGCTGCTAGGACCACTCTGTAAACCCACGTGGAGCTTGTCTAAGCAGTATAGCCAGAAAAAAATGCCCAGAGGCGGATTTTAAGCAGTGAACTACAAAAGAGCTAGGAATGGTCCCAAACAACCAATTACTAACAGCTTCTTGTGCTGAGGTCACTTCCCCCAAGGACAGGTAGGCTGCTCAAGGCTCCCCACTCCCACTGATGAGCAAAGAAACTTCCTTCTATCCAAGTAAGGTAATGGACAACACCGGAACTACACCACAGCCCAGAATACAGCAATGCCTGTACACTGGTCTAAACTAGTCGAGAAAGGCAGGGAAACAAGGATTATTTTTTTGGGTTTTTTTTGCAGAAATACACAGAAAATGCAGAGACAGTGATAAATTAGTTACACAGGCTAGCACACTTTAGTGGGCAGCCTCCACAGTTCAATTAAACAAACAAACAAGCAAACTTTCGACTAAATTCGACTAAATGTAACTTTAAGTGCAGATTTTAAAATAAATGCAGTAATCAGTAAAAAAACAGTTCAGGCTAGTTCAAAGTAAGCAGCAGAAGCTATTTTCAGTGAAAAAAAAGCAAAGATACTTAAATCCAGAAGGTAGTCGCTTTTTCGGCACACACACACACACACACACACACACACACACACACACACACACACACACACACACACACACATCACAAATAACATCCAAATCAAAGCTTAAAAAGGTCACTGAAACAGACCATTAAATAAAAACTGCAAGAAAGACTCAGCCAAGTAAAATTCTTTACTGCGTAATACATAAACCTTCTGTAGTGGAGGCCTACAGGATATATGCAGTTGACACCATCAGGACATAACAATGTTTCAGCTGCATGGCTTCTGTATGCCTATGACTTTTTACATTTTCTTAAGTCTTTATAATGTATTCAGGCCAAATTAAAAAAAAAAAACTAGCTGTAGGCATGCCATGTTTTGACTTTTTTCTGACCATGTCAGTACAAAGTAAGTGAAATCTTTTTCTACACTATACAAACACAGAGCTTAAAATCAAGCCATATTTCAATCAACATTAGGTTCTTCAAAATATTCCAACTAGCATCCTGACCAAATGGTAAAAAGGTCACACTGACAAACAATAAAGAAAAAGAAGCAGATTTTTACAGTTTATTAAAATTCTTTAATCTTTGACACCCAGCAATGTTTTTCCTTGGAAATCTAGATGGGAGGTCCATGCTTCTGGTGCTGACTGATTCAGGTAGTCCGGTTTATAAAAGGTATTCCTTTTGGCTTCTTTGATGGCATTAGGTTTCGCAGGCTTTCATGTGTCGGGGGAGGGCTCCGTGAGTAAGGAGCATGGTCACAGAGTAATTTAAAAAAAAATAATAGTTTGTGGATAATTGTGATGCTCTGTTGGGGTTACTAGTGTTGATTTGAGATGTGGATGGGATGGATTAAGAGAGGCATGTGTCAATGGCACTCTTTCTTTTTTTTTTGAAGGGGGATGTGGGGTTTCCATTGGTTGTGAGTTGCATGCAAGGGAAAGGGGGTAGTTCTCTTTTGTTGGGTGCAGTTGACACAAAAGACAGCAAAAGAGGTCTGTGTGGAGCTTCTCTAGAGGTGGTAGTGAAGGGAAAGTAAAAGCATTGAATTAGTGATGCGGTTCTGTCGCCGGTTGTTTATTTGGCAATGAGGTTTTCGGATCTTTGGTGGTAGCTTTGTGTCTTGAGCTAGGGTTTCTCAGTCATGGTCATTTTTCCATCCTCATTTGAGGTACCCCTTAAGAGCAGCCCTGAATGGGTTCGTGGGCTCTCAGCATTTCGGTGTGACTGTTGTCACGCATGCGTGGGGGCAGTGACGGTTGGAGGATTGTGGTCATTAGGTCTCTCAATCATGGCTGATTTCTGTTGGCAGTTAATCAAAAAAAGGGGGGGTAGTTGGAGTCTGGGACGAAATTAAACATTAAGATAAAAGCTTAGCCATTTAGCAGTGAACCAAGTGTTCGACACGACATGCACCGTTTTGTTAGCTGCAATTATACATGATTTAGGGAGACTATCACCTCTTTTTGTTCTTCACATGACTGATCACCCGCTAGGGATACATAAAGGAGTTACCAAATGCCATACAGGAAAGATACTGGTAGTATAAAAGCATTACTTTAAAAAGAAGCATCTTTCAGTTTAAATAATTGCAGTGAATAATGCAAAGTCTGTTCTGGTTTGTTTGAGAAGCTTTGTTTTGTGCTTTAAAGGGGAAAAAGGAGAGGAGAGTTCACTGTTTGTCAGTCTCTATGCCTGTTTGTATTTTCTGTTTGGGTGTGCATGGCTCCATGACTGCATGATGGTGACTGGTAGATTGGAAAGATCTGACTTGTCCGTTATTTAACCTCTTTCTTTAGAGTGTTGTTGGTGAGGGGTGTTTGTTCATCCATTTATCATTGTCATTTGCCAGTCAGGTTACACTTCATGATTGTGGGGGAACCAGACACTATTCTTTAGGAGTGGGCATGAGGCAAAAAAAAAAAATTGAATTGATAGTTCATGGGATGCTAGTCCCTCCCCACAAGGGCATGCATAATCATACGTGCACACGCGCTGACTTCATTTGTCAATGCATATCTCACAAAATCTTAGGATGAAACGTGGACAAGGCTAAGTATAATAGGGTGCAAAGGCCCAGAAATACAGGCAAGTTGCGAATATTGCTCATATAAGCTTAGAGAGTTGGGGGAATGACAGATGTTGTGCTGGCATGCAATTTCTGCATGAAATGGGGTGGGGTGGAATGGCCCAAGGCTTAGAGTATGTTACATATGCTGCTGTGGAGTGTCAAGCACAGCTAATTTGGTGTGGTGGTGGGTTGCTGTGACTCTGGAGTACAGCTTTCTGGGATCGAGACCTGCCAGGGCTGGTTTGATTTCTGCATTCAATATTCTGTTAGTTAGCATTGGATAGTCATGTTGGTATGCACATGCAGCAGATGGGTACTGTTTGTTTGGTATCATTGGGATTATTTAGGATGGAGACATTGCTTGTTGAAGAGAGTGTTTTCTTTTCAATTCTGAAATTCTGTTAATTTGTCCTGCGAGCTGGTCTTTGTTCATTGCCCGCTTGCCTAGTGTGCTCTGGGGTTTCTTGCTGTTAGCCAGCTGATGGGACACTGTTTGGGGTGTCTTGTGGGCATGGATTGCTTTTGTGGACTTGGGGGCTTTTGTTGGGGGGGGGCATGCATCTGTGTGTGGGCTTCTCTAGGGTGTTGATGATGGGGGGAGCCTTGGATTGGTGAGGCAATCCCTCTGTTCCTCATGGACTTTTTCTGGCATTTTGTACCAAATCATGATTAGGTCATTGGGTGACCGTTTCTTGAGTTTGACTGTATGTTCTTTGAAAGAAAAATAATGACATGGGACTCTTTTTATTCCAGCATCATTACAGGTTAGCATTGCTTATGTTAGCACAAGTTAAATATTCCTTTTTGTAACATATAACTCATGTTAATTCTGTCAGTCTCCCAAGTTTCTGACAGATTAGACCATGCAAAGCTTGGGGGGGGGGGGGGTGCATACATTTCTGGCTACAGAGTCAGTGCTATGGGCTATGGATGACCAAGTTTGCAGATGGCTGCAAGCTGGACGTGGTCATCAGTTTCCCAGGTGATGTGGATGTCCTCCAAGAGGGTCTCACCCAAACGAATGATTGGTGCCAGAAACATGGCCTCAAGCTGAATGCCAGAAAATGCATCATCATCCCTTTTGGGGAGAGTGACATCCCCACATGTTATCACCTTAATAACAACATCTAGAGTATAAAATTGGTAGTGAGGGATTTGGGCATCCAGGTTGTTAGCAACCTGGCTTTTGAATACCATGTTGCTTCTGTTGAGCGGAAAGCTTTCTACATGGCCCACCTCATAAGTAAGATTATCAGGGACAAAGAGGCCATAACATCCCTGTATTCTTCCCTTATAAGGCCAATTTATAGCAGTGGAGTCCGCATGTCCTCCCTTCAGCCATAGGGGTAGCATGGCAGGATTTGACAGGTGCTGTGTGACTCTGTCTAGAGTTCTTGTTGCAGCAGGTTGACAGGATGGCCACGGTGGTTGTTACCTTTCCTTATTAATCCAGTAAGCCCATTAATTGTGTAAAAATAATTACTCTAGGCTCCGGCCTTTGCCTCACAGTTGCTTATGGCTTGTCCTCACTATAGGCTTCTTTATTTACAGTTTAACTAATGGTAGTGCAGCAGGATTTAGTAGGCTAGCATACACCTCAGCCAACTGCATAACTACATAAAGTGACCTATGAGGCACACATTGGCATAGTAGCTGCAAAGGGGTTTTGAATGCTGGAGCTACATGCAGTGAGGTCACAGGTGGGAAGAGGTCAGTGACCTGAAGGAAGTAGAGCTGAAAGGTAATGGATTCTGCCGGGTGGATATTCTGGTGGCTGGAATGGTACAGTGAGGTATCAGGTGATCCTACTCTACTCAGTTATTTGTAGATTGGGTTTCAGGAAACATTGCAGGTATGTAGGTGTTTTCAGGATAATTCTGGAACTGGGTGCTATGTCATCGTTGGGGAAGTTAGAAGGCATAAGCAAGGCATAGTTTTGGGTTGCTTTGTAGATCCAAGCCAGGTTTCAATTCCTTGCTAGTTAGGGATGAAAAGCTTTAAGGGAGAGGATGAGGACAAACAGTAGATTAAGGTTGTTAAGCTTTGGAGTCCTGCAATTCCATTTGAAGGGTAGGCTGTGGGGGGATGTAGGGTTGAGGTGTGGTAAACAGTATGATATTAACTTTGTTATTTTGCATTTGAGGGTGGTTTCCAGACTTACATTCCTGAGGTTTCTGATGAACTATCCATATTCAGGTAAGTGAGTTTTCACAATCCAGAGTGCAGTGCATGTTGTCCATTGTTTAAATGGGCAAGGGTGAATGTTGTCCTTATCCTAAGGGCATATAGATGGAGACATAAGGGGAGTTTGCGTCTGTTTTTTGTAAATGGCTGTACAGTAGGATTGTGGCCGGTTTTAAATTTTCTTTGGCTAGTCATTAATTTCATTAAGAGTTCCTGTGTCAGTAGAAGAGTGATAATTTTAGCTATAAAATAAGATCTTGTTTTATTTCACAGAGCTATCTGTTGTACTGTTACTAAGGGATTTGGGAGGTATATTTAGGAGATATTTGGTAGGACATTTAATTTTTATGGGTGTTTTGCATCTGGTAGTGTCTGCATTTTATGTAGTGATAAATGAGATATGCCTTCGGTGGTGTATAATAGTCTTTAAGAATTTGGTTTATGCATGTGTGGAGCATTTACAGTCTTTTCACTCTGACTGCAGATTGGGACATGCAGAATTGGTAGTTACTTGGGGGGACTGAAGAAATGTGGACTTGACAGGGAGAGAAGTATCTGAGGAGGGTTTCGGCTGCTGGAGTGGTACGACAGGAGGTCACAGTTTGCCAACAGTGCAGCGAATATTGATTTGCTGGTTTGTTGTGTTTTTCTTCCCTGTAGGCACAAGGTAATGTCTTGTTTTGTTTGATCTTGTATGGGGGGAATCAGTGTGGAATTTTACACTGTTTTATGGTTAGCGGGGGTCTTCTTGGGAAGGGGCCAGATATTATTGCAGACAGCAGGGGTAGGGGATTAGCGAGTTACATGTGTCAGTAAGGCTTGTGAGTTAGGATGGGGGGGTATGATTGAAGGATTAGCTTTGAGTTACTGCAGTTTCAGGATAGACTGGGCTGGGTTGATTCACTATATTTTGGTTGGTGATAGCATGTCACGGACACTGCGTGACCTGGTGGCATCAGGAATTCTGTAGTTTGTTGGCAAATTGTGTTGGTTGGTTTTGCCTGGCTTGGTCTGTTGTTGGTGATACTGGCCATGATGGTGGTGTTTTGGGGTTGTACTGCTACCAGCCATGTTGGTGGTTTAAGTGTCTTACTGTTTAGAATGGTGTGTTGGTAACATTTTGTTTAATGGAATTTGGATGGGATTTAAGGGTATGGGGTTACATTCATTGGACACCAAAAAAAAAAGTTTTTTTCATTGGGCAGTACTATGGGTTTGCAATGTGGCATGGTAGTATGCATTTGCCTCGGCATGGCTTCAGTGTTGGTGAGCTTAGCAGTGGATCTAATGGTTGGTAATGCTATTAGTATCATTACAAGGCTTCCTATGGTTTGGTGGTATGGTATAATTACATCATGGCAGTAGTTATGATAGGTGATGAAGTTATGGTTTGCTACCTTAGCATAGGTGAGGGGTCAGTGGTTTATTTCAGTTGTTAGGTACTTGGTGGTTTCCGTTAGTTATGTATATGGTTAGGAGGTAATGACTTGGATCCAGCTTGGTTAGTGAGGATGGTTATACCAAATGATGTTTGACCTGGTGCCTTACTGGTGGTTATATTGCGGGAAGTATGGTCAGAGAGAGGGGGAACAGCCTGGTCAGGCTGGTGGGTGGAGAAGAGGGGTAGGCTTGCCCTTTTCTGTTCCCCTCTGGTGTTGGATGTGCAATTCAATAAGTAAGGAAGGAAAGTAAGTGGTTGCTCTGTTGGATAAGTTAATAAGCAAGCAGAGCTGCTTATTTGAATGGTGGTGTAATATAATAAATTGAAGGTGAGCGGGGTAATGCTGCCTTGTTAGTGCAAAGATAAGTGAACAAGTGGGGGATGCTGCTTATCAAGGGTGAGTGGTTACGCTACCCTTATGGTTATTTTTTGTTTTCTTTTATGGATGTTATTATCACCTGTGTCATGTCTTGACTGAAAGTTATAATTATTGGTTAATAATCATGTTTATGGAAATTTAATAAAGGTCGTCAATGTCATTCAATGTTCTGTGTTTATTGAAGTGGACCAGGACAAATTGTTTTAATGCAAACAAATGTAACCAAGAAAAGTCAATTGTAATACACAGATCAGACTGAAATTTATCAAGTCAGCATAAATGTCTGTGGTATTCTCTGTACTTTACACAGATTATTTTATGAACTTTATAATAAGCTCCAGTTGCTGGCATTGAGACAAAGATAGTGTTGATCTGCAACATCACTGGTACTGTTGAACACTGATGTTCCTCTGAAAGCTAAAATATTTTTGATGGATATGTTAAAAGGGTTTCCCAAATCCTCCTGAACTAAAATTGTTCAAGCAGCGATAGTTGCTAAATTTCAAATTGTATTAATTTTCCTTTCTTCTATTTTTTTCCATAGGATCTCTGTGTTTTGTTTGAATCTTGCCATCCTGTCTTTTTTGTTTCTTTGTTCTTTGGGTCGATATATATATATATATATATATATATATATATATATATATATATATATATATTTTTTGTCTTAGTTCTTTGTTGTTTTTATCTTTACTATGCATTTATGTTTTTATTGTATTTCCCTTTATGAATAATAAAAGAAGGAATTAACTCTATGCCCTTTGAAACACATTCATTCGGGGGGGGGGGCTAAGGTGATGGGCTTAAACTTCACAGGAACATATAGGCAGACATATGAGCTGAAGGTTGAAAGACTTGGATAGATACAGATCATACATAAAAAGGAAAAGTAGAGACTATAGAGGTAGGTTTAGTGTGAACTTTACCCCCCTCTCACCCACCAAAGGGCCCATCTTAATACCGGAAGAATGCAAAGCCCCTGTAATCACGGATGAACAAGTAAAGACCGCACTCTCCAAAGCCAAGAACACAGCATCCATGGGACCAGACAACATCCCAGGCTGCGTACTGCACAAACTACAGAACGAACTGGCACCCCACCTAAGTACTATGTCCAATCATAGCTTCACCTCAGGCTATGTGCCTAGTGAATGTTGCACAGCGATGGCTATCCCACTCCACAAAGGAGGTGCCACCACGGACCTTGGAAACTACTGCCATATTATCCTGACGAGCCTGGTCTGCAAGGCCATGGAATGTATCATCTTGGAGCTTATAAACAAAGACATAAGTAACCTCCAAATCCTGGACCCCACTCAGTTTGGGTTTGTAAAAGGTAGATCATGTCTACTAAACCTGATTGACTTCTTTGAAGCAGTCACTAGAGCCATAGACGAGGGCAAGGTAGTGCACACAGCCTATCTTGACCTTGCCAAGCCTTTCGATACCATCCCCCACTCTGGAATTATAGATAAACTCACTAAACTGAGCATAAATCCCTATGTCACAAGATGGGTGGCCAACTGGCTCACTGACAGAACCCACACAGTAAAAGTAGCCGACTCCAAGTCTGACTTCAGACCAGTGATGAGTGAGCACCACAGGGTTCAGTCCTGGGTCCTCTCCTATTCGGCATCTACTTCTCTGAAGTGCAGGCCAATACAGAAGGTCTTTGACTAACAAAGTTCGCAGATGACTGCAAACTGAGAGCCATAATAGAATCACCTAATGATGCAGACATTCTACAAAAGGGCCTCACAGAGACAGCTGCTTGGTGTCAAAGTCATGGCCTCAAGCTCAATGGCAAGAAGTGCATTGTCATCCCCTTTGGGAAAAACTCGGTACCCATGAACTACCACATAGGCAGTAGCTCATTAAACACTGAAAGTGTGATAAGAAACCTCGGGATACAGGTGGACAATAGTCTTTCCTTTGATAACCACATCACCACAGTAGTCAGGAATTTTCTTCTACATGGCACACCTCATCACAAAAGGTTTCTCCTCTAGAAAAAAGGAGGTCATTGTTCCTCTCTACTCATCCCTCATCAGACCCCATTATAGAATACAATGCCCGTTTGGCATGTATCTCACAAGACACCTACAACAATTGGATAAGCCACAGAAATACCTCACTAAGAGGAATACTGGCCTCAAACAGATGCCATACGCAGACCATCTCAAAAACTCCAATGCTACTCTGTCGCATATCGCCTACTCAGAGGCGATCTCTGCCTAACATTTTTTATTTATTTAACATTTGTTGACCAGGAAAGTCCGACTAGGTTCCACGGATCCTGTTTTCATTGGAGGCCCGGGGAGAAATGCTCCAGAAGCATGCTTTTAGAATGTTGGAGGAAACTGGAGTACCCGGAGGAAACCCACAAGAATGCATGGAGATCATGCAAACTCCACCCAGAAGGCACCCCAGCCGAGAATCGAACCGCAGAACCTCTTGCTGTGAGGCGACAGCATTAACCGCTGCACCACTGCGCCGCCCTATACATACAAAGCTATGTCAAACCCAGAGCTGTTGGACATGCTACACTTAAAGAAATCCCAATCTCTCTAAACCACACGGTCCAGGGACATAAACTTTGTCACCACAATAAACAGAACATGTTGGAGGGATAGATTCCTGTCTCAGAGACTTCCCATACTCTGGAACAAACTACCCATTCATGTCAAGCAAAGCTCCTCATTGGCCCTCTTTAAGAAAAACCTTGACAACTGGATGGGAAATAGAAAATTCACCTCAGGGATCACTTCTGCGGCACTGCTTGACAGGGACACAGGAAAATAATTTTCTTGGGTGGTCAAAGCCAGGGAACCTTTTTGGCTAGGCTTATATAGGCCCCAGGGCTACCTACCTATGAACCTAAAAAAATAAAATTATAATAATGTTAAATAGAGGTGCATGTTGAATGCCTGAAGTGTTGAGAGTTCACCTCAGAGGCAATGACACTGGAAACAAGGAAAATGTTTAGCTGTAATACTGAATGTTAAATTATCTATAATTATTTTTCACCAGATTTTTATTTTTATTCATTTTTTTTTTTTGTGGAGGGAGCCCCAAAACGCCCACATGCCTTATTTCTACAGATACTAACTATGAAGTCACTACACCTCAGAGTAAGGGCATGAAGATAGCTAAAATCTTCCAGTATCACGTCAATGCACATCAGACATTCTGCAGCTGAAAATATGAACAAAATTCCTTAATTAGCCTTATTCCATGGAGGATTTAGAGACAATATGGGCAAGTAGTCCAGTTGGAAATCTCCAAGAAGGCTTTCAGCAGAAGACTAAGGAGATTCATTTTAAAATGCATTCGGCCATTAGTAAGGTATGAGGATAGAGCTTACAGGATCCTGAGGCTACATTACAGAGCTGTATAAAACCTGGGTGGCTTATCAGCATCTTTAATTTGGGTGTGTTAACAACTTTAGAGGAGTGTCTGCAGAGTAGATGCCATTTTCAGTCCAGGCAGACCTAAAAACCTGCAAATGATTATTTGTATATTATTATATTTATAGTGGAAACTCCTGCTGTGTATGATGACATATGATGTGAGTTAGGGAGGGAATCAAGGTAAGTGGGTTAGGTCAGGGAGATCAAGCAAGAGCCACTGACATGTGAGTGAATAGTCAGAGCTCTTCAGCACCAAAAAGGAACACAATGGTTACAAGTAAAATGGACTGCCAAGGCAAAAGTGGAAAAATGTACAACACAGGCAGAGTTGGAGGAAAGTGTGTCATGATGTAAAATGATAGCTAACATGCATGTGAATTCAATAAAATCCTGGTTATAGTGAAAAATATGAGTGTGAGAAAACTAGTAATATCCTGGTATTTTTTCAATGTTCCTTTATTAATAAATGCAAAGCCACAAGCAGTCATTGTTGAAGTGGAATATACAACCAAGAATTATGTGACACATGCCTCTTACTTCTTCCTGATTTGTACCGTAAACATTTGCAATGTGGCCACTTTGTTCCACTTTTAGCGTTATATCATCTCTCCAGGGAAAAAAAAATAAAGATGAAGGAAGGCTAACAATGAAGTGTGGAGAATTAAGGCAGGTTAGTTGACATTACATTGCATGGGCTCTCAGCATGAGCAGGTAAGCATGGATCCATCACTAAGTTGAGAATATGGCCATAGAAAATGGGGTCTGATGACGTAAAACTGGAAAATTAGTGACCTGGATAATCCCATATGCATAGTACAAGGAAATGCTCATCAACAAAAGCTTGATATAGAGTTAAATTAATATCCTGTATTTGATGATAGTACACGAGTATGACTAAACTAACAGTGTCGTAATTATCGGTAAGTGGTCATTTTTAACAATTTATTTTGCATTTAACAAGGATGTGAATCAATTAAACTATAGCACTTACAGTTCTGTAACCTGGAAACCTGAGATGCAAAACATTTATGTCAGTATTCTTTCACTGAAACAAGAGGACAGTTCCACGTTATATCATGTGTCAGTATTCTTTCACCATAACAAGAGGTCAGTTCCATGTCATATCACATAGTCAAGTCAGTGTAGTCAAACAGTGAAAGGACACTACAGACGTGGAAGTGTTTAGCTAGCTTTATGAAATTCTAAACAGCTGACTGTGACTGATTGTCTTTCCTTTTGAATCTCACTGTCTGGTTTGTAAGTGCTAACAGGAATCTGATTATACTATTGTTATAATTTCAGGCACATCAAGTAATTCAAAATATTTTTCTGTCTCACTCTCTGTCTTTCTCTCTCTCTCTCTTTCTCTTACACACACACACACACACACACACACACACACACACACACACACACACACACACACACACACACATATAAAGCAGCTTGATATCGCATACCTTGTAGAAATGCCCATTTCATTTTTTTCCATGCAACAGCACTGATACATTAACAAATATAATACATTGGAGCTTAATTTTTAAATTTGCTAACCATAGCAATTTGTTCAGAGAATGTCTGAATTGTGCATCTACTTCTCTTTAATTTCAAACTCATTGTTACTTTATACTTGATGTGACTTTAAAGTACATTCTTCTCTGTAAATAACATGATAGCTTGAGCATTACTCACAGTGTTTTCAAGAGTATGTTATAATGGAATGTTTACAAGCTTATCTTTCATTTCAGAAGCAAAATTAACATCTGAAGCCAAATGGGATCTTTGCATTTCATGTTTTAATATTCCCTTTTCTATCACACCAAATTATAGTTCCATAAATTATTTTTGTTGCCACGTTTACTATAAAGAACATTTCTTAGTCACTCTATAACAGTCTTCCCTTTTAAATAGTGCTTTAAAATATTGGTACAATGGATCAAAAATAACATGATGAATAACTATCATAGAAGCAGTAAAAAAGCTTTTCTGAGTCTGATTATATTGAGTTGTTGCACAGAAATCTGCCTTATAATATCTAGAAGGAAGAATGATCAAGCTTCCTGTTATAGATGTGTGTAAGATAATAGTATACATAATGCATGCTCAGAGACAGGGTCTGAATGCATACAGCCTTTATTTATAACTTCACATGTCATAATGGCATACTCAGGAGGCTTCATATCTCCATATGCGGGAACACTTTATAATCCTGAAATTCTAAAATACCGAATTTCAGAATCCCGAGATTATAAAGCCGAAAGCTCAAAAGTTCGAAACCCCAGAAGCAGGAATTTCAAAATCCTGAAGTACGGAGATTTTGAAGTAGTGCTTCTGGCGTTGCGCTGTGTGAAGCGATAGCTGGAAGTTCAGGTAAGTATTTATGTTTAAGGGTTTTGGTTAGGGGCTTTAGTGTGTGTCAGTGTGTTTGGTTACTGTGATCTGTGTGTATGAGGGGAATGTAGCTTGTATGGTGGTGTTTTTGTGTGTTTGCCTGTGTAGTGTGACCGTGGAGTTAGTATATTTAAGTAGGGGAATGTGGGGTGCACAGCCCCCCACATGGGGGGGTGCAGGTGGGCTTGCCCCCCTGCTTGTATGTAGTGTAGGTTTGAGTGTTTGTGTGTTGGGGGAAGCTGTGTGTATGTCTGTGTGTGGTGTATGGTTAGTGTAGTGTTCGCAATTTTAAAATTCGCTCTTCTGGGGTTTCGGAATTGTCAGGTTTCAGCTTTATGATATTGAAATTCTGAAATTCGATATTCTAGGATTTCAGGATTATAAAGTGAATCCCCATATGCAATGGCCTTCAATGCAGATACACTACATTTATTCTAAGTGTTTTTTTTTATTTAGTAAGAGGAATAAAACAAGAATTAAAAACTAATAAGAATATCTTCCACACTACTTTTTAATACGGAAGTGGGAGCACAATGGTCTTTAGCAGTAGACACTCATACTGTACCTTTTATTATATACATCCATTGCACACATAACTAACAAAAACTGACATTATCATCTATAAACTAGATTCCTTGAAACCAAAGTATGCTCATTTTAAATCAATTTGCCTTTTTTTGTTATGGTAACTTATTGTATAGATACATTGTTTAGGAATGATGGGTATTTCTATAAATTATTCTTTAAGATGGTGATTTCAGTAACACTTTGCAGTTATTCTTACTTTTCCCAATTATTTCCTTCTCCCTTCATAAATTTAGCCCCTAAGAACATAAATTGCTTAAGAATTTTTTTTTTCTGGCCTCACTGTTTCTCAAAATGTGAACTGGAGAGGCAATTGCAGAGGTATTTCAAGTAGGGAACACAGTCAGTAAAGCATCTTCATTGCTCAGTGATACTGAATAAATGTGGTAATCTATTATTCTTTGGTTCAATTCAACTTTCTTTGAGTATGATATATCGCATTCATCTTCCTACAGGAAGGTACACAGACATCAGTCCTTTTCATTTACTTCCCTACAAGAATGCATGTAGACCATCCTACTCCTTTACTGTCCTACAGGAATGTCATCCATCCTTGTGTCTCCAAGATCTCATGGATATTGATGATTCATTTCCCTCTCAGAGTTTAGCTAACCCTTCACCTATGCACCTTTCCTATTTAAAGTCTGCTTAGACACCTGCCTTGATGAACTACCCAATGAGAGATGAATTACTATAGAAACACTGACTGTCAATCCCTCAACCCTTGCCTGGTAAATGATAACTAGCCTTTTCTGAGAATAAATGATCATAGGAACATAGAAACAATATTAAGCAAGTGATTATGGGGACCATAAGATACCTTGCCCTTTACATATTTAAGTAAACACACTTAAAAGTCTGTGCCTCCTTTTTCAAGTATTAATAGTGATCACCTTCCAGCTTGACAATCCTAGACAGTCATCATTTCTATGGTGTTTCATGAGGCATGTCATTAGGACTCAGATGAGTAGCTTCTGGCTGTTGCGATCCAGTTATTGAATATGTTATACTTAGTTTGTATATCTTTTCAACATGTTACATCTGACATCAATAGCCTACATTGTATCCCAGCTGCAGAATCTGTTTGTCTTATCTGCCATTTATTATTTCTTGAGTCTCGAGTCAGCACTTATTTGCCTTTGATAAAAATGATCAGTTACTTCTAATTCATATGTTGGAACTGTGTGTTGTACTATCTTGGCTTAACAAAGTCTAAACTAGAGTTCTAAACATGTTCTAGAGTAACATGGTTGGTTTGGTTTCGGTAAACACGTGTTACACCGTGGAAGTGAAACAAGTACATATTTTTTGGACTAGAGAGACAACCATCAGGGCTTAGGCATCAACATCTTGAATATATGTACAAATCATGGCAGAGTGTTGTAAAGAAAATGTCGAAAATTTTAATGCAGTTATGCTTTGTAAGTGCTTTTATTTCCTCTTATGTGCACTGTAGATCATTAGCTCTATTTGGTCAAGTAAACCTTTTTTTCAAACATTCACTCACTAGTATTGCAGTGTTTTTGGAAGACATTAACTCATTGCATAGGACATAGACCACACTGATTGTACAGCTGCTTTGCTCAAGAGTAGCGATCCCATAAAGGTTAACACACATACACTGTCAAGAGTTAGGTGTCATTCTAGAGCATGTAAGTGTGTTAGTGGTGATCATATTTTGGATCATGTGTTATTCATTTCAGTTTTTGGCAAAGCCGTCAATCTCTTGATCAGTGCCATCCTACTAACAATAACTTCAAGTGAGGGTCTTTATTTACACCCTTTTCAGCTGCTCCTGATGTCCTGCATTGGGCAGTACATTCTGAATAGGATTACCCTGACTCAGCTACATAATAAGTTCCTTGGCATAATGACAGCTTGACAATCTATCATCTGTAGGCCACCATTTTACAAACAATCCATGCAGTTCAGGCAGCACTGGATTGTTCCTTGTTTCATGATGTGTAGAATGCATTCACTTCACCCAGGATTATTTCTCATTTGTTTTTTATGCTGCCATAGCAGCCCATTAGTACTGACTTATTGACACATTTCCTCACCTCTGATTTCATGTGAATTCCCCATGTTATAGTCCATTTGTAGTCTTTTTAGATACCCCCTTTGACTGAATGTAGTTATCAGTTAATGGTGATCTATTACCAGTATACACCTCTTTTTCTGAACACATATTGGTTGATTTTCTATACCCTCCAGTCCATGTTTAAGGCCTTCCCCATTTTGTGAGAAGTCTGCACTGCCCCTGATGTGAATACAGTGTTTCTGTTTCTAACAGCCTTGAGTTTATACAGTGCAGCAACATGGTTCTGTAAGGTGAAGCATCACATACCAACCTAATAGACAACTAATTAAAATGATTAAACACTTTGTTTAGGTATTTTATTTTCAATATTTCTTGGAAGCCCTATTGGCAGTATTCTGTCCATTTCCATTCAAATCCATTCTTTAGCCATGTATTTAAATGGATCATTGAATCTGCAAGGGTAGCCAGTCTAATGAGCATGTTACACTTTGCTGATCACCTACACACAGACTCGGGGACACTTTGCTGGTCAACATTGTAAGCTGTAGTGGATTTTTGTCTTCCAAAGGGGTCAGTTCTACATTTTTTGGAATTCAGTTTCAGCCCACTATCCTTACACCAATTGTTTACACATATAAGCTCTTTCTGAAGAGTATACATATCATCGGGGGTTTTGACAACTATACCCGATTTGCAATAATCTGCAAATTTAGTCAACTAGAGATCAACATTTTCAGTTTTGAGGTTGGAGAAATAAATGCCAAACAGGAAAGGATCAAACGCAAACTCCTGTTGAAAACCATTGGTCACATTTACCTTATAAGAAGAGGCATCCACTACATGTACAATGTTTGTTCTCTCTTTAAGCCACCTGGCAATCCATGTTACCACAGAGGAATCAAAGTTTAATGCAGATAACTTCTTACTAATTCCATCATGTGGTATGGAATCAAATATCCTAGCCAGCTCAGGATAAGCAGTACACACAGCATGTCCACTATGAGCCATATGAATGTCCTTCTCAAAGAAGTTGGCAAGATTTAACAGACAGGACTTAGTCTTCATGAAACCTAGTTGCTGGGTGTCGGAACCGATGAGATTTTTGATATCATAATTAACGAGGTCAGTTATGATGCACTCCATGGTTTTATGGATCTAACATCTAAGGCTTATAAGTCTGTAATTTTTTGGATTCATGGTAGCCTAATTCTGAGATGACTGGAATAAAGATAGAACCTTCTTAAGAGAAGTTAGTTGTGAATGATTTGGCTTGTGTATTTGTGATGTCACTGGGATTGGCATAGGGGGCCCTATCATGAAAGAGTTTAGAAAACTGCTGAGTTTTGTTTCTGAGTTTTCTCACATAGCTAAAGAAGCATTTATAGGTTTTCTTAGCTTCAGCTGCTAATCGTTGTTCATAGGTTACTTTACAAGTTCTTATAGTACATTTTAGTTTTTTGGTGAGACTTTTACAATGTCCCCAGACTAAGGAGTTCTAGATTTGCAGCATGGTTTAAAGATTTGTTTCTTTTGTTATAATGTTTGTTTATGTTGAGTGACCACGAGGGATTAATTTTGAATTAAATGTACTTTATTCTGCTAGGCACTGCTTGATCAATGCAGTTGCCTAAATGTACCTAAAAATCATTTGTATAGTCAGCTGCAGATCCAGGCTCAGTTATAATGCATATGGTTTAGCTGTTTATAGTCTTTATAAAGGGAGGTATTTGTTACAGGAGGAATGGAAGTTTTGAGAGATAATGTCACAACTCTGTGGCCAGACTATATTCATCATGGGAAGACTAGGGAGATGGAGCAGATTAAGGCCATATTTATAAATACCAGGTGCAGAATATTCTGGTTGCTAGTGGGTTCAAGGATGGTTTGATGATTTCTGCACTTGCTTTTAGTCCTTTTTAATTTAATTGAATTTTTCAAACTGTGTGTGGTCTAATATTGCTACCTACTCAAGCGTGCTAGCTTGCACTGCATGTGAATTGTTTTTACTATTGTTTTTTGCTGCTTTTCTGTAAAAAAAAAAATGTAAGCCTGTTTCCTACCTTTCCTGTAACTAGTGTTCCATATACAGATTTGCTGTATCCAGGACTGTTTGTAAGCTTCTGAGCCCCCCAAGCCTTTCTGTGTTGGAGGGAAACCTTCTAGCTTATCAGTGGGAGTGGTAAGCATTAGGTAACCTGTCTACCACATAAGGAGTGGTTCTGGCCCAGAATTTGTAGTTATTGGCCGTTTGGGCAATCTTCCATCTCTCTCAACTTTCTGATTTGAAAGCCTGCATTTCCTGTAACTCGTCTAGTGCAGATACAGATTCTTAGTTTTAGCACTTAAATTTGCTTATTCATGCTCAGCACTTGTTCAGAACTTGTAAGCACTAAATAAGCTACTACTTACTATAGCACTCAGTCTTCCTCATTACCTAGAGGAAAACAGGTTTTGTACTTACTTTTCTCAATGGCGTTGAGAAAAACAGCTCTTGTACTCACTTTCTTCACTTATCTAGAGGAAAATAGTTTTTATTCAGGCATGTCCAAGGGTCAGCTCCCAGTGTTCTCCCCTGTCTATCTGATGAATTTGGGCATCTTGAGGCAATGTAGAAATTGCCTCATGTACACAGACAACCCTCTCCTCCTACCACCCAACACTACAACCTGTGAGAGATGCACTTATCTAGCCAAACTGGAGGTAAAGCTCTCTCCAACCAAGACTGAACCTGACAGTCATGAGGAGAAGGTAAACATTTGCACCACACCACACTCATCACATAGTCTCACTACGTCCACTCCACCAAAATCCACACATAGAAACTCAAAAACATTTGCAGAGGCTCTCAATAATAATCTGCCTAAGCAACAGAGACCTCCAAAGCAGAAACACAAGCAACCGCCATCCCGCAACACAATCCAAATGACACATAGCCCACAGACTCAGTGTGCCACTCAAACACAGCCAATAAGGCAAAACAACATACCCAACACACTAGTCATAGGTGACTCTATAGTCAGGCACACTGATGTCCCACTCACCAGGCTAAACAAAGAGAAGGTTACTGTCAGCTGCCTGTTGGATGCCAGGATCCACCACATAACCCACGCACTCGGGTCACTCCACAACAAGTACAAATATGACTCTGTCATTGTCCATGTTGGTGTGAATGACCTGAGACGTACCTCCCTGGACTACATGAAAAGAGACATGGAAGAGCTCTCCGATCTTGTAGCCCAGGCAGGTATGACCCTAGCCTTGAGTAGCATTCTGCCATTGTGCAGAATGATACCGCAGTACAAGGACAAAATGATTGACTTCAACAATTGGCTAAGCTTCTGGTGTCATTCTAAGGGGATCCAGTATCTGTCTGCTTGGGATGACATGGTCAACAGACCACGATGTTTTGCCACAGATGGTCTGCACCTTTCACCCCTGCAATTCTGGATACTGGCTAAGGCTCTTGCTGCCCCTATAGTGCCTTTTTTAGGCAGGGTTCAAGTAACAAATTCAACACCATAACAGGAACAAGCAAGCAAAAACTGAGGTTAATGCTACTCAATGCTAGAAGTCTAAATTTCAAAATGCACTCACTTGAGGCACTCCTTAAAATGGAGAACATCGATATCTGTGCAGTGATTGAGACCTGGTTCAAGGCTCCAGAGAGCACCCCTGCACTACCAGGCTACAACTCATACCACACTTTTCGGCCATGTAACCTGGACCGAAACACCAAAGGTGGGAGTGTGTCCATATTCATTAAGGATATCCACACCTCCAGGCTAGTTGCTCAGCATAATGCATCCGAGGTTATCCAAGTGCAACTAACTCTTGGCAAAACTGCAATCCAAATTGTAGCTTGCTACAGATCCCCCACCATGCCCCAGGATTCCCACTCCTCTTTTCTTGATGTACTGGAAAATATTAGGGTTCAACCAAACACTCTAATAATGGGTGACTTCAACTACCCCACCATTAACTGGGAAAACTACTCATGTACCAACTCCTTAGTGCAACGCTTTCTGGAATTCATAAACTCCAATGCTCTAGATCAACTTATCCACACCCCCACCAGGGACAACAATATCCTAGACCTAGTCATTACCAACATGAGTGACCGGTGTTCCACACCCGAAGTCAACTCCTCGTTGGTCCGATCATACCATAAGCTAATCACCCTTGATATCCACATCCCACCCCCACGCCCCATTAAGGAAACCACAGTAAAAAATTTCTCCAAAGTCAACTTCATGCTTCTTAAGACAGAAGTAGTGAACTTCATGACACCCATGCAGATGGACAATACAGTTACAACTGCTGAATCCTATGCATATGCACTCTATAAGCACTTACCTGAGTGCATGGATCGTGCTATCCCAAACAGAACCTAGATGCTATCCTCCAAAAGAAGGAAGTCAATCTGGTGGTCCCCTGCCATAAACAAACTGTACAACAGAAGGAAGAAAATTTAGCAAAAGAGAGTAAATTCCCATGAGTGAAGGAGCTGACTGGTAAGCCTCAGTAAGAAGCTGAGATCCCTTATAAGATCCTCCAAAGCTAGCTACAAAAATAAAATTGCCGCTAATTCCAAGGACAACCACAAAGCATTCTATAGCTATGTCAAGAATCTCAATGGCAACACCCAGATCTGCTCTGAGTTACAGCACAAAGGCACGAAAATTACAGAACCAACTGATATTGCCAACATCCTGGCAGATAGGTTCAGTGCTAACTTTACCCCCCACCCCCCCACCCCCTAAAGGGCCTATATCTATACAGGAAGAATGCAGAGTCCCTGTAATCACAACTACGCAGGTGAAAGCTGCATTCTCTAAAGCCAAAAACACAGCATCCATGGGACTGGACAACATCCCAGGCTGCGTTTTACATGAACTTCAGAATGAACTGGCTCCTCACTTAAGCACCACATTCAATAATAGCCTCGCATCAGGCTTTGTGCCCACTGAATGGTGTCCAGCAACAGTTATCCCACTCCACAAAGGGGGAGCCACTACTGATCCCGGGAACTATAGACCTATTAGCCTGATGAGCCTGGTCTGCAAGGCCATGGAATGTATCATCATGGAACTCATAAACAAAGACATTGGTAACCTCCAAACTCTGGATCCCACCCAGTTCGGGTTTGTGAAAGGCAGATCATGCCTCCTGAACCTGATCGACTTCTTTGAGGCAGTCACCAAAGCTGTAGATGAGGGTAAGGTGGTTCTCACAGCCTATCTTGACCTCGCCAAGGCTTTCGACACCATCCCCCATTCTGGAATTATAGCTAAACTCAATAAACTAGGCATAAATCCCTACATCACAAGATGGGTTGCCAACTGGTTCACTGACAGAACCCACACTGTAAAAGTTGCAGACTCCAAATCTAGCCTCAAACCAGTGACAAGTGGAGTGCCACAGGGTTCCGTCCTGGGACCACTCCTGTTTGGTATCTACTTCTCTGAAGTACAGGCTAACACAGAAGGCCTCTGACTAATGAAGTTCGCAGATGACTGCAAACTAGGAGCCATAGTCAAGTCCACAAATGATGTGAACATCCTACAGAAGGGCCTCTCTGAGACAGATGCCTGGTGTCAGAGCCATGGCCTCAAGCTCAATGCCAAAAAGTGCAGTGTCATCCCCTTTGGTAAAAACTCTGTACCCATGAACTACCACATAGGCAGAAATCTACTTAACACCAAATGCGTGATAAGAGACCTTGGGACCCAGTTGGACAGTAGTCTCTCCTTTGATAGTCACATCACCACAGCAGTCAGGAAGTCCTTCTACGTGGCACACATCATCATAAAAGGGTTCTCATCCAGGAAAAAAGAGGTCATCGTTCCCCTCTACTCGACACTCATTAGACCCATTATAGAGTACAATGCCCCTTTTGAAATGTACCTCACAAGACATCTGCAGCAGCTGGAAAGGCCACAGAAGTACCTCACAAAGAGGATTACTGGACTCAAACAAATGCTCTACACTGACTGTCTCAAAAAACTCCAGCTTTACTCCGTAGCATATTGCCTACTCCAAGGTGATCTCTGCCTAACATATAAAGCTGTGTCAAACCCAGAGCTGTTGGACATGCTACACCTAAAGAAATCCCAATCCCTCCAAGCTACACGCTCTAGGGACCTAAACCTTGTCACCACAATAAAAAGGACATACTGGAGGGATAGATTCCTATCCCAGAGACTTCCTATACTCTGGAACAGGCTACCCATTTATGTCAAGCAAAGTTCTTCATTAGCACTCTTCAAGAAAAATCTTGATGAGTGGATGGGAAATAGGAAATACATCCCGGGGATCACTTCTGTGTCTCTGCTCGACAGTGGCACAGGAAAATAACTTTCTTGGGTGGTGTAACCCAGGGAACCTTGTTGGCTAGGCTTACGTAGGCCCTTGGGCCAATAGCCTAGTACTTACCTATGAACCTATGAACCTATAAGAGAGTTCCTGTTTACCCAGTCTATGGATCTCTCAGCATAATCTATGTTGAAGCTGTAGAAGCTCGGGTCAATGAACTGGTAACTGAATTCACTAAAGATTTCAGAGATATTTCTTATGGGAAATATCTTCTAAATATGCCTAAAATATGTATGATAATATGGTAATATAGAGGGGATCTGTAGCAGATGTAACTTGAAAGCATCTGTTGGGATCTTTGGATATCAGTTTGGTTAGGAATGGTCCCTGATGAATACTGAGACACTGCCACAGTTTCCACAAGACCTGAAAGCATGTTAGGCACAGAATCCAGGTATGGAGGGAGTATTTTCCTTATATTTAAGCAATGTATCAGTAACTACACATACATAGATTTTTAAGATGCAGACGTGCCACAAGATAAAACAGTTTGCTTTTAAGATCCCTGGTACTGAAACAATAAACCTTAACATTTTCTGGTTTTGGATTTGATGAGTTTGCTTGACTGGAATGCTCATTACATGCACTTAGCATAAAAAGGAACTATGGGTATTCAAAAGACATTTGTCAATATGCAGAAACCCTTAAATGTGAACTGCAGACCATCCATCAGATTGCAAGTTAGGCTGTCAGCCATATCGACCCACATGGATACAAACTGGATCCCCCTTGAATGACAGCTATTTAACCAATTGCTAAAGCCAACTATTTTATTTTTGTATCTTGGCATCATTTTCGGTGCTGGAAAGATACCGATCAGTACTAATGCCCTTTTTGCATTTGACACATGCAAAGAAACTTCCCTCAGTATATCCTTCAGCATCCTAAGCTCAAAATTTTCCCCCCTGCATGGACCACTACCATGTCATAATCACACCTATCTCAGGTGACGGTCTTCAGGGTCCTCATAATGTCCATAATCCTAACTTCCTTTGTTTAGCTCATTGAGTGCAGAATCAGTATGTCTAGCAAATGAGTCACCAATTGCAAAACATTTTGGCCAGAAGCTAGTTTATAAGTATCAAATCTGCAGGTGGTATGCTGATAATGATGACTTGATGTAAAAGTGAGTGAGTTAGATTTACTTGTGGGTTTATGCTGATAGCTATTCATACTACTTCTAGGAGGCTTAATCAGGGATTTTTTAATAGCACCAACATAGGACATATTAGTATCAGCTCATGGAGAATGGTGAATTTATTCTTGTGGGGGTGTAATGTGTTGCTTACTGTGTACTGTATGTCTAGAGAGGGGTGCCTCCATATTTGTTAGGTATTTAAACCTCTCACAGACAGAGTTCAAAGGTGATCAAAGGATCATTATCAGTGAACCCTAGGACCAAGAGCTAGTAAGCTGGCAATGGAAGGGAAACTAATTTGCTGATCTACCATGGTGTTCAGTGTTAGGACTAACAGAGTGGTGGTTTTCTTGATGCATAATTTGGCAAAGGGCTGTGGCACTATAACACAAAGGAGGAGGTGAGGAAATAATAACATATGGATTCATTGTAAGGGAAGGTTTGGAATGCGGTCTCAATTCTATTCAAAGAGAAACAATAGTAACAGAAGGGCCAAGAGGGCTACCTGCAGTGTTCCTCTGATGTCAGCACAGCTAGTACAAATCATAGCAACCAAGCACACCCTGTTTCAACCAAGTGCAAAACAATACAATCTGGATTATACCTTTGTACAAAATACCTGCAGTATAAAATCTGAAATGAAGATGGTTTAGTAGTACTGATATAACAGAAGGCTTGAAAATGCATTTACTACCCACCGTTTAGCTGCACCTATGCCACTGAGCTAAGTGACACTCAACAAAGTAAATACCATACCAGCAAACAGTAAGAACTAATCAGAAAAAAGCTCTACCTGGGCCTAGAGTACTTAGTAACTAAGAAAAAGCAGCAATTAACCTTCTCTCACCAGAATAATCACTATGCTTTTCTGAGATGGCCCCCACACTTTGCTAGGCAGGCTGCAGTTAAATTGATTACTTAACAGCAGTAAAAAAAAAGAAAAAGAAAAGCAGAAAAATGCAGGAAAAAAGTTAACTTTATATAAGTGTAACATTTTAAAGTGCAATACAGATATGTACTTCCCTGACATGGACTGAAATTCAACAGAAAAAAACAGCATTTGGAAACAGAAAGAACCAATCAGAAAACAGCTCAGATTAAGAACAGAGAGATCAGTGAATGAGAAATGGTAAGAGATCACATTCTCTCACCAGAATACTTATTCTTTTCTTAGATTGCTCCCACTTGGCCAAGCAGGCTACGGTCAGAAGAATTATTTACAACAGTGAAGAAAAAAAAACTGAAAAATCATTTTAAAATGCTATAATTATCTACTGACTTTAAATGCGACATAGTTATGTACTGCCCTGCTCTGGACTGGAAGTCAGCCAAAAACAACACTTGGGAAACTCTTAGTTCAGTGCTTGAGACACAGCTCAAAGCATATCCTGCTACGATGGTCAGCAGAAACTTGTGGTACTGTCTTACAGTTCTAAAAATAATCTCATCTGTAACACATTCTGATACCGTATTTCTTTTAGCACAATTTTAAGCTTTACCTTTTGACTTACACAGTTTAATCTTGTCAAGCACATGCCTGCAATATAAAACCTGGTCTCTTATAAATTCACATTTTTCACCATTTCCTATGATTTCATATTCATGCAGCCTGTCTATGACTCTGTGAAGGTTGTTCTGGTACTCTTCACTACTGCAAACATAACAATTACATGTTTGTAAAAGCTGTGACATTGAAAAATAGCTTAAATCTCTTACAAATGTTTGACACAAAAATGCTGGCATACATTTCTTCATGCTCTTCAGAACACATGTACTGCACTTCATCCTTGTGCCAGCCATGATTTTTATTGTCTGTAAGATGCAGCTACTGTCTTTCAATGGGGCGAAAGATATTTACAGCTACCATCTTTATGAATTGATATCTAGATACTTAAATGTGTATGACCTATTCTAAATCATGCAGTGCACAGGTGGAAAATGTAGGAATCAAACCAATATCTGACAATATTCAGTAATTATTACTTATTCATATTTTATCATCTCTATTCATTTCAGGAGAAGCCTGTATTGCCTGCACTCCAGGAAATATTCAAACATTTCAACATATCCAGTAGGAGAATATTCTCATATTTTGACTATTTAGACAGTAAACTATGCACTTACTGGATGAGGGTGGGAAAAAAAGTCAGAACTGAAGACATTAGTGTGATCTCCTGCAGCAGTGTGTAACACCATAGCTTTTTAAATACGAAGAAGACTGTGTTAATTAAAAGGCTGTAGCATGTTACACTTCTGCCAGAATGACTAAAAATTACATCAGAAAAGGTCTCCTAAATAAAATGATCATTCTGCCTGAAATGCGCAATAATGATAATACAATTTTAAATGGATATTTGTCTAAAATGAGTGTTTCATGTGGAAGGCAAGTAGGCAAGCCCACTGCCCTCCTTATTGTAGTCACCACTATTGCCATATCTCAGACGTAAGGAAAATATTTGGCTTTTGCACAAAAAGTATTTGTCTTTTACTTTTCTTTAGTAAATCTATATAAAAGTAGTATCGTGAAAAACACTGCTTACATTTTCCTAACTTGATGCCTTGTGTTTCTGTAAGAAAGAATTGAACCTAATTAAAAGTGAAATATTATTGGTGACAAGAATCTTTACAAGTGTTATTGAGGCTCTGACTTAAAGGATGGCTCTTTATTTTAAGGAAATTCTTCAGACTAAAGGAGATATTTAATAGCACTATCAGACTAAAGCCTTAAAGAAATAAATTAAACCAAATGATCTGACTGTGCTTTATTAGATGCTATGAGGTAAGGAAGGCTGTGGTATTTTAGCAAAGGCTGTATGAGTTATTTATAAACAATCAGTCTTGTCAACCTTTAAGCAGTCTAGTAACAGCAAGATATGTCAAATCCATTTTATGGTAATATTTTATACAGGCCAAGTCATCTGGACAAGATAATATTTGTTTGGTAGAATTTGTAAAAGGCTGATGACATCTGTTGTTTTAAAGCACAATAATGTGTGCAACATTTCTGTGTGGAAAACACAGAATAAACAACCTAAAATGTAATCTAGTCATACCTCTAAACTGTACAGATTTTCACAGAATCTCCAGATTTTTGCCTCATATTTTTGGCCTGTAACTCATAAAATTGTGTTTTTCTGGCAAATCATTACCAAATCTTTGAGAGCTGAAGTCAGAAAATAATGACAGATGTTTGAGATTCAGACTTCATACCGCTCAGAAAATTCATTCTCATGCAAAACCTGTCATTCTACTGACTTTCAAAGTTTGTAAGAGCAATATTTAAAAAGTGTACCTATTTTGAATCTTTTGTCCCCCATTATTTATGGCTTTGTCCAGATTTCTTATTCTAAGAGGTTGAAAACTATAAATCTAGTCCAAGTCATAAGGAAGATGTAGACATTTGTGATGATAAAAATTCTGCTCATTGTCTGATGGTAGAACTGTTACTGGCTAGGGTCTGATGATAGCATACCTCTACAAACCTAAGAATGTCATACCACAACATAACATACTTAGGGGGCTTCCCTATGTGAATGTTAGAAATTATATTTTGTCTAATCATATATATATATATATATATATATATATATATATATACATATATATATATATATATATATATATATATATATATATATATAAACAACTCCACGGTTGCATCACAGTAAATAAAGAGGAAAATCCTTGAAAAGCGCACAAACACTACAATACATTGTGGTGAAGCTCACCATGATGTCATTAAATTTTCAACATTCAGCAGCTCAGGAAATTTAACACTGAAAACATTTAGATAAGCCATTGTTAGGCTGGTGGCAAAATCAATGGAAGTAAAAAAAAATATTGATCTTGTAACACAAGTTTTCTAGGCATCCCAAAAATATTGAACACTCTCTCTCAACTGCCTTAAAATGTGATCAAATGATCATGACTGGAAATTTGTTTGAAATTATTATTATGTAGGAGGCAAGACCCCTGCTACTATCACTTCCAAAGCCATCATTGCTCAGAGAAAAGATAAAGATTCAGACACAAAAATCAAGTAACTGTCTTTTCTCCTTTCTTAAATTCTGTGACCAGCTAGTATACTTTAAAAATGCTCACGTTTATTATCTTTGAGCATTCAAGGTTCTATAGAAGAAAAAGCTCTCATCAAAAATGATAAAAGCCTGTTTTTTGAAGGTATAAGAAAGATACAAGGCAACTGGTCTAGTGGCCTAGAAGGATAAAGCCCTGACTTCAGTCCAGTCAACCAGGATCTGATTAGTGTCTCGGGTGACTGATGGAGTTGAAGGATGGGGCTGGGCATGCCCACTCAAGATAGGAGGGCACTTGTTGATACGATCCCAAGGAGAGGCATGGTCCATATAGGGGAGTTGCCCTCATATCTAATCATCAAGTGTGTGTGGGATTGGGAAAGGGAGAGGATAGGTCATTCATTAAAAATATCCCGGACAGAAGCACAGATGAGCTGAGTCCCCAGGACACCATCAGGATCCATGAATGGCCCTAGAAAAAAAAAGGCATACATCCAGAGGGCTTGGATAGTAGCTGGTGGACAGTGGGACACTGAGGGCTGGGCCAGTAAAGATGAGGCCTAAGGGGACAAAAAAAATGATACAAGGGTACAAAAAACTTAATGCTAATCTCACCCTTTAATCTCCAAAATGTGGAACAAATGGACATATGGAATTCTTCTAACAACTTTAACTAGGAAGCTCACATTATGATTAAAATATGGCCTCCACTATAAACAGACAAAATGGAATGCAGTGATAAACAGAATCCCAAACTGTATTTGCCAAAAAAAATAAACTGCCACACCAACCCAAAAAGTGGGAAATCTCACCTACAGTGGTTTTCTATGTCAGTAGGTTGTTGACGGGTTGAACATTGAGCATTTGAATCTCCACCACTGAATCATTGTCCACCAATAGGTTACCCTAAAGTGTGTTATTTTTAACTTACAAAAAGTTATTTTGATGAATTAGCATTATTTAATATTATTTAGTGTGGATATTTGTTGAAAAAAAATAATAATAAATGTGTAAAAAATCCTTTCATTGTGTAAAAGGGTGAAACCTCATTTTTAAGTCAGAAAGTGAGTATTTTTTCTTCATAATGAGGTATACTTGAGATGTGTAGCTAAATGTTTGGTGAAATGTATTGTATAAACTTATAGCCAATCATTTTGTGTTAATGGTTTGATAAAAGGGATTATTCCTACATACCAATTCCACACACATTTTTGTATTGATCACTGCTGTTTTAGAAATACCTGATTTATAACATTGTTTCTGAAGTTCCAGAGTGACAACAAAGAAACTGCAATAGATGATGACCAGTAAAAGACACCTGTTTGTAACTGTATACAAGATAAACATTAATTTTTCCCAGCACTCCCTTTCATTATCATTCCTTCTATAACAACTTGTGGTGCTGTAAATCATGGCGGCATACTGCGGTGATTTTGGTATCAGGTGATCACTTATGATGTGCTCAAAAGGATACATTTATCTAAAAATTAAATGAAACTCCAGATCATTGTGAGTAAGGCAATTTCTTGATTACCTGTCTTGCTTTAACCTTCGAGGAGATCACAATAGTTGAAAAGTGAATGGGTGCATCTCCCTAGAAATGGAACGCCTTGGGTTTTAGCCATTGGCCATTGGTCGTTTTGGGCCAATTCCTAGCTCCCTTCAGCCCCCTGCTATAAAACACGCTAAACTGTACTGCTGATCTAACCAGCATATCCTATAACTGAAAAGTTCATCTCTACTTGATTCCCAAGTAGACTATTCTCTATCTGTAAAGCCTAGCACTTACTCCTACAGTACTTGCACCTTGATAAAGCACTCTTATTATAGATAGTACCCCACCAGCCCAAAACCCACTTCCCCCGGAGTCCTTTGAAAGTTCTTTATCTACTACTTCTAGTATGTCGAGGATCAGTTGCTAGTGTCCTCTCCAGCTCAACTGGTGAACCTGGGAATATTGAGGCAATGTTACAATTGCCTCATGTACACAGACAATCCTCTCCTTCTCCCACAAAACACAAATACATGCGAGAGATGCAACTATACGGCCAAACTGGAGGCTGAGCTCTCTCAACATAGGACTGGCAAGACCAGACAGGAGGAGAAGGCAACCACACACAATACATACCCAGTCACACATGGTACCATCACAACTTCAAATCATACACATACTCACACAAAGACATACTCGGAGGCTCTGGTCAAAAATTTACCAAAACAGCAGAGGCCACCAAAGCAGACACCCAAACAACTACCACCTCACGACCCAACACATGCAATACATAGACCACACAGTCAGAGTGTCAAACAGTCACAGCCCTTAAGGCCAAACAAAATGCCAGACACACTTGTCATTGGTGATTCCATAGTCAGACACACTGACGTCCCGCTCACCAGACTGAGTAAGGAGAAGGTCACAGTAAGCTGCCTGTCGGGCGCTAGAATCCGCCACATAACGCAAGCACTCAGGTCTCTCAACAGCAGGTACAAGTACGACTCAGTCATTGTCCACGCTGGTGTCAACGACCTGAGACGTACCTCCTTGGACTACATGAAAAGAGACGTCGAGGAGCTCTCTGATTATGTAGCCCAGGCAGGTATGATCCTGACCTTGAGCAGTATCCTACCTTCACCTAGAATGATGCCACAATACAGTGATAAGATGATCAGCTTTAATAATTGGCTTAAATTCTGGTGTCATTCAAAGGGGATCCAATGTCTGTCTGCCTGGGATGACATGCTGGACAAGCCACGCTGCTTCGCAAGGGACGGCTTGCACCTGTCACCCTGGGCTTCCGGATATTGGCAAAGGCTCTTGCCACCCCATAGTGCCTTTTTAGGCAAGGCACAAATTCTAAACCTAGCACCCTAGAACACCAAAAAGGAAAAAAACTAAGGGTAATGCTGCTCAATGCCAGAAGTCTCAATCTCAAGATGCACGCACTCGAGGCCCTTCTCAATATGGAGAACATCGATGTCTGTGCTGTGACAGAAACCTGGTTCAAGGCTCCTGAGAGCACCCCAGCACTAACAGGTTTCACCTCATATCATATGTTCCGCCCCAAAATCCGGACAACACCAAGAAAGGAGGGGGTGTCCATATTCATAAAGGACACCCACACCTCAAGGTTGGTGGCAACGCATGATGCATCGGAGACCATCCAGGTGCAATTAACCATAGGCAAGACTGCTCTGCAATTTGTAGCATGTTACAGGCCACCCTCTCAAACTCAGGAACCTCACATGGCCTTCCTGAAAACATTGGAGGATAAATGTATCTCCAAACACCATCATACTAGGTGACTTCAACTACCCTAATATAGACTGGGAACACTACTCAAGCCTGAACACTCTAACCCAAAGATTCCTGGAGTTCATAAACTCAAATGCCATGGAACAACTAGTCACCATCCCCACAAGAGGTGAAAACATACTTGATCTCATCATCACGAACATGGGATCAAAATGTTCAACACCGAAGTATACCCCTCACTGGTGAGATCAGATCATAAACTAATCTCGCTGGAGGACCTCATCCGGCCCCCACCTGAAACAAAAAAGACCACAGTGAAAAACTTCTCAAAAGCCGATTTCACACTTCTAAAAACTAGTGTGGTCTCCTTTAAGGCCCCTGAGCCAGTGGTAAACATTACTCAAACCGCTGAATCACTTACAAATGCCTTCTACCAGCACCTACAGGACTGCATGGATCAGGCAATCCCAAACAAAACTAAGACTCTCTGTACCAAAGGCAAGCGTCCAGTCTGGTGGACCCCAGCCATAAACAAGCTCTACAACAAAAGGAGGAAGCTACTACAAGATAGAGCAAAATCCTTGAAAGGTAAGACACCTTTGATCATTATAAGTAAAAACTAAGAGCTCTCATAAAATCATCCAAGGCAAATTTTGAGAGAAAAATCGCCAAGGACTCTAAAGACAATCATAAGGCCTTCTTTAGCTATGTTAGAAACCTAGGAGGAAACTCCCAGATATGCTCAGAATTAGTTCAAAATGATGTGAAAATTACTGAACCTACACACATTGCTAACATACTGGCTGACAGGTTCAGTGCAAACTTCTCCCCTCCCCCAAAAGGAGAGATATCTATTCCAGAGGATTGTAGCCCCCAAACATCTCCAACGCCCAGGTGAGAACTGCCCTCACTAAGGCAAAAACACAGCATCCATGGGACCGGATGGTGTCCCCGGCTGTGTGCTTCATGAACTCAACGAGGAATTAAACCCACAGTTAGGACAGCTGTTTAATCTTAGCCTCACCTCAGGATACGTACCCAAGGAGTGGCGCACGCGGACTGTGGTCCCACTTCATAAGGGCGGTGCCTCCACAGACCCTGGAAATTACCGCCCCATTAGCTTGACAAGCCTTATCTGCAAAGCCATGGAGAGGATCATAATGGAACTCATAAATAAAGACATAGGGAACTTGCAGACTTTGGATCCAACCCAGTTTGGCTTTGTCAAAGGCAGATCCTGCCTCTTAAACTTGGTTGACTTTTTCGAGACAGTCACCAAGGCCATTGATGAGGGAAAGGCAGTCCATACAGCCTACCTCGACCTGGCAAAGGCCTTCGACACAATACCCCACTCAGGTATCATCGAAAAACTCATCAGCTTGAATGTAAACCCATACATCACAAGATGGGTTGCAAACTGGCTAAGCGACAGAACCCACAGGGTCAGAGTTGCTGGAGCCATGTCAGACTCAAAGCCTGTCACAAGTGGTGTCCCACAGGGCTCAGTCCTGGGTCCACTCTTGTTCGGCATCTACTTTTCTGAAGTACAAGCAAACACAGGAGGGTTATGGCTGACAAAGTTTGCAGATGACTGCAAACTGGGCCATAGTCGAAAACACATCTGACACAGATATCCTCCAGAAGGGCCTCACAGAAACGGATAACTGGTGCCAGAGCCATGGCCTGAAGTTAAACACCAAAAAATGCATAGTCATACCATTCGGGAAAAACAAGGTTACCCCTAGCTACCATATAGGTGACAATCCACTGAGCACAGAAAAGTCATCAGGGATCTGGGGACCCAAGTTGACAATAGTCTTCGCTTGACACTCATGTTGCTAAAGTAGTTAGGAAAACCTTCTATATCGCCCACCTGATCATGAAGGGATTCACATCTAGATCAAGGGAGGTCATCGTCCCCTGTACTCATCACTCATTAGACCTATGATTGAGTACAATGCCCGTTCGAATGTATCTGACCAGACACCTGATGCAGCTTGAAAGGCCCCAAAAGTTCCTCACCAAAAGGATAAAGGGTCTCAAAAATATGTCTTATGCTGCCCGACTGAAAGAACTCCAGCTTTATTCAGTCTCATACCGCTTGCTCAGAGGTGACCTGTGCCTGACATATAAGGCCATGTCAAACCCAGATTTGATGAATATGCTTCACCTCAAAAATCTAGATCCCTCAGAACCACAAGGGCGGAGACTTAAACCTTGACACGGTTATAAATAGAACGTGCTGGAGGGACAGATTCATCACCCAGAGACTCCCTATGCTGTGGAACAAAATCCCGGTACATGTGAGGCAGAGCACCTCGCTGGCCTTGTTCAAGAGGAATCTTGACCAATGGATGGGAGATCGCAGATATACCCCAGGGATTACTTCAGTGTCACTGCTTGACAGAGGCACAGAAAAATGATAGGCATAGTTTTTATTCAAACTAAAGGGGTGGCGAAAGCCACATAACTATGGGCTAGGCTTATAAATGCCCTTGGGCAGATAGCCTAGTATGAACCTATGAACCTATGAACCTAAAAAAGCACTGTTTTGTTGAATTGTCTCTTCTGGCTGAATACAGTTTTCAAGTAATATTTTTTTAGCTGCAAACTACATTCACCTGGGTTGTCTTCAGAAAGTGACAAACACGTGTAGCAGCATTATTAGCCATGCACATTATTTCCGGAACTTGAAGTATAGAACTAAGCTGTTTTTCATGTCATAGAGGACAGATGTGCAGTTTGGAATTTCAGTGAGCAGTGTCACTTTTTCCGAAAACTAATGTTGCCCTTTGTGTTATGCTCCTTTTTGCCATGCCCTAATACAGCCGAACCCCCAACCGATTAATGACTTCCACTAAATATGCAATGCTTTCTACCTTTTCTATTTCATTGCAGCATCTAATTAAATGGTACACATGCTATATGTCATGACCATGCTTTTCTTATTCTCTCACTTTTTATCTAGTAATCACACAATGAAATTATGTATAGACTGAGAATGGTCTGTGTCCAGACGGCCCCGAAATATTTCTCTCAGATGCTGTATGACAACATATTATCATTTCATTTTCTCTTGTATTCTAAGGTAAATGTCAAACCTAATCCTTTACCAGTCTTGTTGTCTCTCTTTTAAACATTATTGTCTGCAGAATCTTTGCTAGTATTGTTGCTTTATTAAAAAGGGAAAAAGAAGAAATTCATAATATATAGAGAAACTGTAAAAAGAAAACATAAAATGTATGATAATGTACTTCTGAAAGTAAACCAAATGAAAATGTCATACTTTTTGTAAGATAACCTGTATTTTCAGTCTAATAAAGAGACACTAATCAAACAAGTGATCTTGCTAACAACTTCCTTGTTCCTCTTACTTGAGTTCATTCTCACATTTAATCTACTATGTGTCATGCTGAATCTACTGTTTAAGGTGTATGTTGTCAAGCCTCACTTCTTCATTGCTCATGCATATTGCATATTGTATTACTGAACTTAATGTGTAGCATTTCTCCCTGGGCTTCTGGAGAAAAAGGGCACTGTCCAGTCAGACCATCCTAGTAAACAAATGTAAATAGATAATAAATAAATAAATAACCAATATGACACACCAGCAAAGATGCAAAACTTTCCTCAAGCAAAACTACGTCATATCTGCACAGACACTGTCATCACATAATTGCTCATTGATAATTTGTATCATTTTACCAACTTCCTTTATATCACATTTCTTAAAATCAGTCTCATTCTTGAAATCTATACCTTCCAAAAATAGATAGATGGATAAACAGACAGAGATAGATAGATAGATAGATAGATAGATAGATAGATAGATAGACAGACAGACAGATAGATAGATAATTGTAACTGTTAAATCTGAGATGTTGTCAACTGCTTGGAGATGGCTTTTAGAAGAGGATGTATATTTGATGGGAAATGCAGGGTTATTCCTAGACCAGACGTAAAAAAACTTAATAACCAGTAATGAACATCTGTGGTCAGAATGTAAGATGGTCACTGGGAATTAAAAGGACAGATTACTAATCTTTGGGTCTTGAGGAGGCTTGGAGAAGCACATCCCAGAAAAAGATATTCATAAGAGAGAAGAATTTGGGAACTATCATTGTCTGGCAGGAAGCATTATCAGCCTAAGGAAATGTGAGCCTACAAGGTAAGAAATGGAATGACAATAGAGTGACAATACCATGGAAGAGTGGAACCTGGGGAAAGACTAAAAGTATTATGTACACTTTAGTCATACATGAGAAACCATATAGTAAACAGTAACGAGCTGTCCTTATGCAAGACTGTAGGTTATTATGCTGTTCTGTTCTGCTTATTCTGCTGAAGAAGCATTCTTTTGTCTCACTGCCTTATATACTTGAAAAACACCTATTAGAAGCTGGTTAATGTGCTAATATTTCCCCCTCTCACCCCCTAAAGGGCCCATTTCTATATTGGAAGAATGCAAGGTTCCTGTAATCACGGCTGCACAGGTAAAAACCACACTCTCCAAAGCCAAAAACACAGCATCCATGTAACCTGACAACATCCCAGGCTGTGTTCTACATGAACTACAGAACAAACTGGCACCCCATCTAAGTACCATGTTCAATCATAGCATCACCTCAGGCTTTGTGCCCACTGAATGGCGCACAGCAAGGGTTATCCCACTCCGCAAAGGGGGAGCCACCACAGACCCTGGGAACTACCAGCCCATTAGACTGATGAGCCTGGTCTGCAAGGTTATGAAATGCATTATCATGGAACTTATAAACAATGACAGTGGTAATCTCCAAACTCTGGACCCCACCCAGTTCGGATCTGTAAAAGGCAGAGCATGTCTCCTAAACCTGATAGACTTCTTTGAAGCAGTCACCAAAGAGGTAGATGAGGGTAAGGTGGTTCACACAGCCTATCTAGATCTCGCCAAGGCTTTCAACACCATCATCCATTCTGGAATTATAGATAAACTCACTAAACTAGGTATAAATCCCTAGGTCACAAGATGGATTGCCAACTAGCTCACTGACAGAACCCACATTGTGAAAGTAGCAGACTCCAAATCTGACTTCAGACCATTAACAAGTGGAGTACCACAGGGTTCAGTCCTGGGTCCCTCCTGTTTGGTATCTACTTCTCTGAAGTACAGGCTAATGCAGAAGGTCTTTGGCTAATGAAATTCACAGATGACTGCAAACTAGGAGTCATAATAAAAACTCCTAATGATGTGGACATCCTACAATAGGGCCTCACTGAGACAGATGCCTGGTGTCAAAGCCATAGCCTCAAGCTCAATGCCAAAAAGTGCATTGTCATCCCTTTCGGTAAAAACTCTGTACCCATGAACTATCACATAGGTGGTAGTCTACTTAACACCGAAAGTGTGATAAGAGACTTTGGGACACAGGTGGACAGTAGTCTCTCCTTTGATAATCACATCGCCACAGTAGTCAGGAAATCCTTTGATGTGGCACACCTCATCACAAAAGGTCTCTCATCCAGGAAAAAAGAGGTAATTGTTCCCCTCTACTCGTCACTCATTAGACCCATTATAGAATACAGAATCCCTTTTGGTATGTACCTCACAAGACATCTACAACAACTGGAAAGGCCACAGAAATACCTCACAAAGAGGATTACCAGCCTCAGACAGAAGCCCTACACAGACCGTCTCAAAAAACTCCAGCTTTACTCCATCGCATATCGCCTACTCAGAGGGATCTCTGCCTAAGATACAAAGCTATGTCAAACCCAGAGCTGTTGGACATGCTCCACTTAAAGAAATCCCAATCCCTCCGAGCTACATGCTTTAGGGACCTAAACCTTGTCACCATAATAAACAGAACATGTTGGAGGGATAGATTCCTATCCCAGAGACTTCCCATACTCTGGAACAAACTGCCTATCTATATCAAACAAAGTTCCTCATTAGCACTCTTTAAGACAAATCTTGATGATTGGATGGGAGATATGAAATTCACCCCGGGGATCACTTATGTGGCTCTGCTCGACAGGGGCACAGAAAAATAATTTTCTTGGGTGGTGAAAGCCAGAGTATCTTTTTGGTTAGGTTTATATAGGCCCTAGGGCCAATAGCCTAGTACCTACCTATGAACCAATAAAGCACTGACAACATCTCAGCGTACCTGAGTGTGATTAGCAGCCAACGCTCTGGAAAAACTGACTAACTACAGAAATGAATGATGGGGCAGAGGTTGTGCCATTCTCTGTGGATGCTGGGTGTGGGATAAGGAGTTTATGGTTGGGTATAAGCTGCATTTTGAAATCACAGTGGAGACCAGAAATTCCCAGAGGTCCTTGCCTTAAAGTAGGAAGGTGACATCTCTCATGAAGCAGGAGAAGTGTATGCAAATATGCCCTTTGCATGACATCCGATGGGAAAATGTATGGTACATGCAAAATGGAAGAGATAGAAGTATAAGTGTGTAATTACAATTGCTAAGTCTGGTAATGACACAGCCTCTACCCCTTGCCTCTCTTTCCTAGGAGGAGTGACTAAGTAGTATGGCTGCTGTCTTCCAGGGGAAAGAATGAGTCATTGGGTGTGAACGATCTTGATGGCTAATTGGCAGCAAAAAAAAAAAAAAGAATATATAAAAGTGACTATAGGACAAAAAAAGTTTCTGCGTTTTTTACCCTGGTGCTGGCTTAGCCATTTAAGAAGAAAATGGTCAGTAATGGTTAAGAATCTCAGGCAAAATAGAATGTAGTGTAGAATTTCCTTTGTCCATTTGATGGTCAATCATTAATGGTTGCTGAAGGAGTATCACTGTTTCACACTGTAAAGTTTCCAGCTGAGGTACTAAACTGGGTATTTCTCATCCCCAACTGTTTGTGACAGCATGGCCCCAAGACAAAATACCAGTCTGGACAAGAGTCTACGGTTCACTGTTGGCTCTTACCAGGACTAGATGTACATAACGGAACAATTTCAACAAAGAAAAGATCCATTCCATCTAATCAGTCTACTTCATCTGATTAGGGCCTTAGCCAAGTTTGTGAAATGGAAAGTATAGGTAGCAAAATGTGATCCTAACCTCCAGTAGTGGGTAGACAGACCCATGAAGACCTTTACTTGCATTTTGATCCCAGTTTAAGCCATCCACTTCAACTTTTCCAGCTATGATTTTACCAGACATCTACCCAGAATGCACACAAGATACCAGCTCACTTCTAGCCCAATTGCATACATGGCTTGTCCATTTTAATGCAGTTGTGTGTTGCCTGAGCTTTCATTACTAGCACAAAGTAGCCCTGACTATAGACAATATTCATATTCTTATGGTGCTTAATGGCTATGTGACCACTGGGCCTTATCCACCAAATGTTAAACTGCAGCAGGGAACCCACAAAATTCAAAAAAGAAAGGACACATAATGGAACAGTCTATCTGGTACATAAAAAAGTTGCTTTCTTTCCTGCACTTGCTGTAAGTTTCACTTCCCAGTATCCCTTAACTAGCTTCAATGTCATAAGAAATGTGGCAGGTTCTGGTCCTAAACTCAGTTTGCCAGTACTTAGCATGTTGCAGGCATCAAAATGTGAACTGGAATATCTGCCTGAGGTGGATGCAGAAATGAATTCTTCCATCTGGTGTGGGTAACATAACACAAGTACTCTGTGGCACTCTTCAGTAATGCACATAAACAACATTTTCTTTCATTTATTAGCTACAGTCACACATTTAGTCTCCAGAATGAAGTAAGGCCAGGCATACTTTTTCTCACCTGGTTCAGTTACAATAGCATAACTTATTTCAATAATATATTCAGGCAAGGAAAAATGCACATCTTTATTTTAATAAGGGCTATCTTCCTTCCTTTCATTGATGGACAGACAGAATTGCTACTATTTTTATTTTTGTCTCAGGCTCTTCTAATAAAGCCTAGCACAAATTAGAAGCAACTGCTAACATGTTCCTGTTACACTCTGATCTCTGAACATTTGCATAGAAGATTTGTTTTCGTTTTCCATTAGCAATTGATTCTAGTGTTTTTAATGCCATGAATACATGAATAAGGAGTCTGAAAAAAGTATCTAGGTAAAAAGAACTGATAAGCATATATATATATATATATATATATATATATATATATATATATATATATATATATATATGGATCTATATTTAATTGCCGAATTTACACATTGCCAAATTCCACTTTACCGAGACCATTTGTCTGAAAGAACATTCAGCCAAAACGTAGCGTTGTTGCCTCACAGCAAGAGGTCCTCCCGTTTGATTCTCGGCTGGAGTGTGGGGAGTGCCTTCTGTGTGGAGACTGCATGTCCTCCCCACGGCTGGGTGGCATTCGAAAGACATGTGTAAATGGGCGTGCCTTAGTTGAAGGTTGGATGTCGAGCTGGCACCTTGGCATTCCTGAAAATCTACTGCCAATCATTAGCGGACTGGAGTTCTGCTGTGGCGACCCCTAACCAGGAAAAGTCAAAAGACAACAACAACAACATCAACAACAGCTGTACTTCATTTTGCTGAGTTACACATTGCCTAAAAACTTGACCAGGAAACATGAAACTGCACACCCTTAAACCATTCAACACAGCCACAGTGATGTAAATTCCACAAAATAGTCTAAAAACTAAATGGAAAAAATGAAAATATTGCAGTTAAACCAATGTATCACTTCATTTATCAAATTATATATACTGAAGTCTTTACATTTGTAATAAAGTAGCAATCCTGCTAGTATACTCCACATTTGAATACTTTTGCCTGTTTTCAGACACAATTAAAATAAGAATTAAATACTTTAAACACTGTTATGCAGGGTGGCAAGCCCCCCTGCCTCAACCATGTGGGGGGGCTGCACCCTACACACACACCCCTACTTAAATATACTTTTAGATCACACTACAGTTGGAAAAAGGATATATTTCCTTACCTTCACTGTAACGTCCTTCATATTGTAGACACAACCCAAGGTTCTGGGTGAGTACATTGTCACGTTGGCCATGATGTAGTCAGGTATGATGTATTACTTGACTCAAATTACCTTTCCTTGCATAGTAGATATGCTGGAAACAATTTATATATGTAAATTGGCAAAATGAAGTTTGACAATGTATGTTTTTGGCTGAGTGTTCTTTCGGACAAATGGTCTGGGTAAACTGCAATTCGGCAATGTGTAAATTCACCAATTAGATATAGATCCTTATATATATATATATATATATATATATATATATATATATATATATATATAGATAGATATATATAGATATATATATATATGTAAAATCCTGAAACTCACCTTGCCTTCCTTCTCATTTTCTAGCCGCAAAACATGCTGTATTCATGGCTTGTTCACAATGTAGAAGAAGTTTGTTATGTGGCATGTGTACCTTCTTGTTCATTTTCTTGCATATCGTCCAGGTGTTTTTGTAAGAACAAGCTTGCCACTGCATAATTTACTCATGCAGCAAGTTTTCACAGAAATATATTACAAACTGCAAAATTCTGAATGTAAAAAGCTAGCTAGGCATTGCTGCATAAGGTAATCAGTGAAGGCACTACAACACATATAAATAGCAGTTGTCTCCCACTGTATGTAAGGTTTGGCTCACCCTGCTTCAGGCAAATAAACAAGCCACACAAAGTAAATGAGCTTTTAGGTAAAAAGGAACATACCTGATGATATGGATAAATGCAGGTAGAGTAAATGAGTATAACTAATTCATGAGATACTGAGGGGAAACAACGAGTACATGGAGGTTTCAGTGTTCAAGCATTTCCAATCATCTCTAGAGAATTATGTTAGAAAATAAAGATGGACTATCTTTGTTTATAGCATACAGATAGAAAACTGTGGTAAGTAATATAATAAGCAAACATTTTCTGCATTCATATCTGGCTTATTTAAGGCTGGAAAACAATACTTGGATATCAATACTAACTTTTGTGGAGCTTCAATAACTGAAATGTGTTGTATTAAAAAACAGATTTACAAAATTTAAAGTTGAAAAAAATCATTATCAAAGGCATAACAAAATATTTAGGACAGTGCCTCTAAATATCAACCAGCTGTCTCCCTTTAAAGAATACTTAGAAAATAATTGCATTAAATGAAATTTCATGTCATAACTCCTGAATGACTTAGATTGCTGAGCTGAATCAATATAGTTTAGCATGTTGACTAAGTCTGAAGCAGAATATCAATTTTTTCTCAGTAGCTGCTTATGTACTGTTAAACAGTTAGGGTGAAGATTAACTCCTTACACTCAAAATGGAAAAGAAATTGTAGTACACATTTAAGTACATTAAAGCTCAAACATGCAATACCATGTAAATATTCCCTAACCCTATCCTCTGGATTCTGCAAGCCTTGCATGGTTTGCAGGATTAGTGCAGGAGCTCCAGCAGGCAATATGTCTGCCATGCGATCCAGGAATAGCATGCAGGGGTGTGCACGAGCACTCCTGCACTAGTCCTGCATGGACTAAGCCCCTGTATTCAAATTATTTCATTTGCAGGAGAAAACCATGCAAATGAGGTGAATCTGCGATCCAGGAAGCTGGAAACCAGCCGTGCAGGACTAGTGTAATCTGCAGAAATGTACTCGGTTAATAACCGAGTACATTTCTGCAAATTCCAAAATGGAGCCGTGACAGCTCCAAATAAAGGGGGCATATCAGTCAGGAAGCACGCCAATGGCCAAGCATAAAAAAAAAAAAATCAACTTTTATTTTTTTTAGCCGATCTCTGCTGTTTAAGCGTAGGGCAGCAACATGCAAACTGGATTGGGGGAAAATAAGAAAACAAACCTAAAATAAGCATTCTAACTAAAATCAATATTCTGCCATTAAAGTTAATGACAGGCAGAAGACAACATGGTCACTGAGTAGTGGTTGCTAAGGGAGGGGACTCAGTGTGAGACATGTAACTATGCATTAGCAGGCAATCCTATGCAAATGAGGGAAATGATAGTGAATCCCAGTTTCCCCCAGCACGCTAGTCAGGTCCCAGCAGTGTAAGAGCAGGAACAGCTTGGTGCAAGCCTAGGAGTTAGCTGACATCATAGGGGTGTAAGTGGATTGGAGCCCTGTGGCTCAGGTTTGCTCCTAGCTAAGCATAGCTAAGCAAGGGTGTGTGTCTGAGTCTGCCTAACACTCTTTACATTGCCTAAGCGGGTGTGCGTGCCGTGCACCAGGTTTTAAAGGGAAAAAAAGTTAAACCAGGAAATAGCATCTCTGTGCACATTTGAGCACTGTGTTTGCACGGTGCACCCCCCAGGCTTAAACAGAAAGGCAATGGGAAGGGAAAACAGCAGTTGGAAGGTAATCTAGGAAAACTAGCATAGCTGGCAGGTGAAATGTATCAGAATCAGCTAATTACACAGGCAGCAGACCAGACCAGCCCAGAACACTACTATAAACTATGCAAACACCTTCCCCTCTGTTTTTTTCTCACACTGTACATCACTGGTGTATATAAGCGGGGAACTTTTAACAAACAAAACAACAAAATGATAGGGGCTGCAATAGCTATCATACAACAACTTGTGGAAAAGGCTGAGTGTGGTCAGGATGTGAATGCTATCGACCAACCCACAGTGAGGAGATGGAGAAGAGTGTACAGACCCAGGGTAACCTACCAGGGGCTGCATGAACTGGAGATAGTGGAGTGCTATAGGGTGAACAGGGACCTCCTACAACAAATTGTTGAGCTGTGCTGGCTACGCCTGACACACAAAACTAACAGAGGGGAACCCATTCCAGTGGATACCAAGGTATGTGTAGGCCTAAGAATATTAGCTACAGGTACCTTCCAAAGGCCAACTGGGGATATGATGGGGATCTCACAGGCAAAAGCATCCAAGGTACTCCACCAGTTCCCGGATGGCATGTCAGCACATGTCGGTGAGCACGTATATTTCATCAACACATGTGAGGCATTGGCCAGCAATATGCAACTGTTCCACTAAATAGCAGAATACCCTGAGGTAGTGGGTGCTATAGACTGCATGCACATATGCATCAAAGCACCACCTGGTGAGCGGGGTAGGGTCTACATCAACTGAAAGGGCTTCCCCTCCATCAACTGCCAGGTTGTGTGCGATGCCCAGGGCATAATAACAAATGTGAGTGCTGGCTGCCCTGGAAGCTATCACGATTCCCACATCTGGCATCTGACACAGCTGTACCAGAGATTTGCCACTGGGGACATCCCTCACAGTCACCTAGTGGGGGATGCTGGATACACACTGGAGCTGCGGCTGATGACACCCATCAGAAATGCACACACACCCGAACAAGAACTCCATAATGAGGCACATGCACAGACTAGAATTATAGTAGAGCATGTGTTTGGGGTGCTCAAGTCACGGTTCCAGTGCCTGGACACATCCGGTGGAGCCTTGCAGTACTCACCAGCTACGTGTACCCAAATTGTCATTGTATGTGCCATGCTACACAATATGATCTTGCGGAAACAGCTGCAGCAGGAACAGGACGGGGCAGCCCCCCCCCCCCCACCATTGCCAAGGCCTACACAGGCACAGAGTGACCTGGAGGTGGAACAACCTGAGCCTGCCCCAGTAGGCAGAAGGAGGTGTGCCCAGTATGCCCTGTCCTTGGCAAAGAAGCAATGCATAGCACATACACTGACACAGGTGTGACCCAGGGAATAACACCTCTTTCTGACTTTCACATACAGTAAAAGAAAAGAGATGCCAAACATGACACTATCTGTGCTCAACCATGTGAAGGGAGTGTGCTATGTGCATCCGAAATAGGCAGCCCTGCAGCACCACTCTCAATACTAGGACACCCATAAGGTAAGTGACTGACTCATGCCAGTCTAGGGTGTTCACATACCCAACAACAGTCACAGCCAACAAGGCAGGTGTAGACAAACAAACAAAGGCTGTGCTATGGCCTCTGAATGATGCCTATGGGTAACCACCCCCCCAGGCCTACACAGACAGACTACACCAGGACAGGCTGTGGGACATTAATTCTGAACAGTAGGAAGTCAGAAACTAATATGTAGGTCAATCAAAGCTAAGATCTGTAGTACAATGATATGCCTGTAGTCAGTATGATAGGTTAGAATACAGAATGAAATGGAGTACCTGACATACCAGTACAGTCATAGCAAATGTGTACAAGTGTCAGGTGTGCCCCCATCCTACATAGTAATGTAATAACAGCCAGGTGTCCCCCCCAATCCTGTGTATTAATGTAGAAATAGTCAAGTGTGCCCCCCATCCTATGTAGAAATGTAGTAACAGTCAGGGTGCCCCCCAATCTTGTGTAGAAATGTAGAAATTGTCAGGTGTGCCCCCCCAATCCTGTGTAGGAATACAAAAACAGTGAGGTGTGCCCCCCCCATCCTGTGAAGAAATGTAAAAATAGTCAGATGTGCCCCCCATCCTATATAGAAATGTAGTAACACTTAGGTGTGCCCCCAAATCCTGTGTAGAAATGTAGAAATAGTCAGGTGTACCCCTCCCATCCTGTGTAGGAATGCAGAAACAGTCAGGTTTGCCCTCCACGCAATCCTGTGTAGAAATGTAGAAATAGTCAGGTGTGACCCCCCTCCCATCCTGTGTAGAAATGTAGAAATAGTCAGGTGTGCCCCCCCCCCAATCCTATGTAGAAATAGTCAGGTGTGACCCCAATCCTGTGTAGGAATGCAGAAACAGTCAAGTGTGCTCCCCCCAACCCCACTTAATTATGTAGTAACGGTCTGATGTGCCCCCCACCAATCTGATGTACACACGTTGTAAGAGTCAGGTGTGCCCCCCACAACAATATGCAGAAATGTAGTAACATGTACATGTAGGTGTAATACCAGTGGCGCACAGATGCACAGAGGTGGCCAAAGTAGCAGGATAGGTTGTAGCATCTGCACAATATGCAGGTATGAGTGTGTTAGGTTGGTGTGTGTCTCATATTATGTGAGAGTGGTCAGTATGTATGCATGTTGAGGTAAGCCTGGTGGCCATTGCCCACTACCGCTGATGACAGGGGCAAGTACTCACAACTGCAGTGCCATACACAATACCCTTCAGTATAACACAAGCTAGCAGTAAGCCATTGCAAATGTATGGTGGTAATATGTGTCACCATCTGAAAGACTGACATGGCATGGCTGTTGAGCTAGATATACAAGCAGTACACAGGGGAAAGTGCCCCAGACATACAGTATATATTGTGTCACTGTGAAATGGACACACCCTTGGAAAAGTACATACAGGTATGCATCACATTATCTGGTCCTGTAGTGGGGGATACTGGTGTTGTCTGCCCAAACACTCACAGATAACAAAGGAGGTAGGACTGATGTATTCGGAAACAGCTGATGTACCTGCACATGCAAGCATAACTGGAATGCTCAATGCATATCTGTGTGTCAGATGCAAGTAGTGTCCATAGCACACATGCACCCAGCTCATGCAAACACCACCCACAGGCACCTCTCTGGTCACATCCCTGCTGTGGGGAATGGGTACAGTAAGACCTCACCTGTATATGGCAATAGTGAAAGACTGCAGCATGCAGTGCAGGTGTCCCATGCAGGTGTGTCCCTAGCTGTAGGTAGCATGACTGATAGGAGGTATTGGCATGAACACCTATCACACCTACCCTGTCACCCCAGGGGAATATTCTGTATGGTGGTCTGGGACTGTAGGACTGACAGAATGCAATGACCTGCGACATCTGGCATGCAGCAACACCAAATGCCCCACAGGTGTCTGCCAAAGGCTTGCGTCTCACACATACTGCCAATGCATGTTATGTCATGGACACCCACATAACAACATAACACACTCCACATAAGCCATATGCAAGGCCATGTGAACAAACCACAGTAACATGTCCACCATGTCCCACTGCATGAACTGTGGGCCACCACTAACACACACCTGTGATGGGGCGATACCCTTAGGGAAAGTATCAGAGAATGTATGCATAATGTATGGAAGAGGTTAGAATAACAAGGGGGGTGGGAGCATGGTCAGCATGGAATGTGCAGGGTCTGACACCAAGCTGTGTACACACACTATCCCTGGCTGCAAACACATACATGGGTGGCTACACACCTGCCCGTACACCACAATAGGGTAAATGTCCTGACCCATGGCCCCTGCCCTGGCCAACCTGTGTGAATCTGTGTAGCTGTGAGGCATTGCCACAGCAAGATAAGTACATACTGTCATGTTGATGGGCGTACATGTATGGGATCCTCTGCCAGCAATGTACCAAGGTGCTGAACCGGATGCACAAACCCAGCACCAGGTGCCTGCAGCTCCCCCTCCAGAATGGTATAACTTACCATGAATATGTAGGTGTCTGCCCACAATATCAGACACAGCTGCAGTCACCCTTGTCCCCCAAGACATCACTGTGAGCAAGAATGCCCACCTGACAGTACACAAAGACAAAAAACATCACTGTGTATAACAGTACACATCTGAATATCTCTGCTAAAAGCAGTACCATGCATCTGAAGCAGCACAGACACAATCACCTACAGTACACACTATCCCCTGCACAGTTTGTCCCCATATTGCCAAATGATTGATGGATAACCTGCAGAAACAGTATGCTACCTGTAGGTGTACAATACAAAGGTCTGCACTGCAGTACAAACTACCTGGACTCGATCCACACATTCAATACAGATGGGCATACTGGGCATGCTCACACACTTAAACAAATGAAGGCCATGTCTGCAAACACCAGTGGAACAGACATATCTGGCAGTCACAGATGTCAGTGCAGACACTCCTCAGTATGCACCACTCATGCTTTGCACACACAGTGGATAGGAATACAGACATATATCTAAGGACAACACTATAATAAGCCAAAAGTAGGCATACATAGATGTGTGGAAGAGGGTGACCGTGACAAGGAGCCATCTAGGTCTGTCCCACACAGCCAAAGGGCCAGAACCACATGAGATCCAGCTGCCACTCACTGTAGATACTAGCCACCAGTATCTGTCAGCATTACAGACAATGTGGTGCAAGTGCTAGCTGTGCAACATAACTGTACAAGGAAGTAGTCATCTAGCAGCTGTATACACTTAGCTGTGGAATACAACCCTGCGTGTTCCCGCATGTGGTGTGTCAACCTCTAGATGAATGGGTTATGGCCCAAGCAGACACACTGCCCTCCCCAAAGCCCTACTATGACAAGCCTGCTGATGTCATTCACTGTGAAATACACCTTTGGGGAAGGAGTATTCCAGTAATCTCCATGGCACGTCCTATAACTGAGTAGTGCTGTAGTGTAATATACTAGTTAGGTAGAAGTTCTAATCCCAGACATGGCAGGTGTGTGCGTGTGTGTGTGTGTGTGTGTGTGTGTGTGTGTGTGTGTGTGTGTGTGTGTGTGTGTGTGTGTGTGTCTGTGTGTGTCTTTGTCATTCATATCCGGTATGAGTGTGTAACAACTGGACTCAATGTGGCGTGGGTTTTGCAAACTTCTTATATGGTGGTCCAAGTATATATCACAATGTTCACTGTACATGGATAACAGATATGAAATAGCTAACAGACTGGGGTAGAGATCCATACCACAAAATTTGACATCAATGCTAGCTGAACAATGTTAGCAACTCTTGTATTAAGCAGGGAACCCTCTCAACCCATGTCACATACACACACACACACACAAACACACTTGCCTAGGCAACAGCTGCAATGTTGGTAGTACCCTGCATATTGCCCACTGATAGTAACCATGGTGTGATTGCAGTAGATACAGAGGGCATGGCACCCTGTCCATCAGTCCAATACGCAAGTACATGCCGACAGTGCACCTACCCCATGTTCCCCACTGGACACCTGCAACACCTGTGGTGCCATCAACTGAGACCCACAAAGGATGTACCATGCCTGACACATAAGCCCTGTATGGACAGATGCCACTGACACCAGGGAATACCAGTATCATGCTATCAATGTAGGTGCAGGGTCAACCTGCTGTCCATTAACACAACATGGGCCAGACACCCCAGGTACAGTTCCACATGTCACTGTACATGCATGTGGGAGGTGTGCACATCCCAGACACTGTCCATATCATGGACTAAGGAACACAAACATGGCAAGAAGTGCACAGCATTGGCCACATGCAATAGTCACCCAGGTGACGGGATGGTGAATACAATACCCACCTATGTGGGCAACTCCAGACACTACACCCCTGAGCCACAATGCAGACCATTGTCATGTGGCCTGATGCCAAGGTATACACATCACCTAGCCTTATATAGCCGGCTGGCACTGCCGACCACAGCACACCCGTGAAGCAGTGCACCCATGCATGTCAGTACTGGCACCCATGTCTGTGCGTGTGTGTGTTGTATGATGCATATGACCACATTCGCACTCAATACAACCCCCGATTGGCATACTGAAGCATGTTATCTGATGTCAGACACCTCCACATACCCTTTGCACATATAACCTCCGTATGACCCCTGTGGTGCATGCGATACCTGCACAGTACGGTGTTGTGGCAATCCCACTAGTGAAGAGTTGTATTCCTGACCCTGACAAGTGTGGCAATGTGTGTGCGTCCCTGTGACAGTGTGGCTGTGTTGCTGCTGACACCTGTTCATGCGGACAGGCATGTGTACTACACCTACCATATAGCTACCATATCCCTGTTGCAGATGTCACTCACCATCACATACATGTTCTGAGGGCTCCTCAAAATGTAACCTATGTGGCGCATCCAATAACTGCATGGACATGTGATAGCACTACATAGTCATCAGGGATTTGATACTGTGTACTGGTAGGTGTGTGACACAAACATGCTTAAGTTTTACTCTCCCACGCCTCCCTGTCTTTTCTTTTCCTCTGTCTGCCTATCTTACTCCCTCTCTGGTGGATGTGTAGACTTACACCTGCTTTGCTTAGGCAGCAGCATGTGTATTTTAAGTGATGCTCAGGATCAGCTGATAGCCTCTGCATGAATTGCAGCCCTCCTCTAGCTGATTGCATGTGGAACAGCTGTGGTAACATTCCCATTGCTAATTGCATGGAAACACTCCAATATCTAGGAACATCATGTTGGTGTTGGGCCTTTCATTCACTGTGAGCAGGAACTTGATCTGTTGTTTGACAAACAGCATCTTAGATGGATTGGGGATTTACCTCTAACAACATACACTGTGGAAACAGGCCAACATACAGGAGGGGGATGTGCCTGACCTGACTACAGACTGTAAGTGCTGCTATACTGCACTTGGAGTAATGTTGGCTTAACAGTGTGTGTGTGGATATAGCTGTCCTACATGTTTTAATACCTGCCATGTCAGTGCTATATTTATGAGGAAAAACCCATCTGTAGGGTCATCTGCAGACTGGCCAATGTGTGGTGCCTTTTGTTTCACGTGTTACCCACAGAGCACCTATCTGTGAACTGCATAAGGTAGTGTGAGGATTGCAGTCTGTAGATGGTGAAGGCCGTGTGAGTTACTGACTTCATATTCCTCATATGGTCCACACAGCCTATCTAAACCTTGCCAAGGCCTTTGACACCATCCCCCACTCTGGAATCATAGATAAACTTACTAAGTTGGGTATTAATCCCTATGTCACCCAATGGGTTGCTAAATGGCTTACTGATAGAACCCACACTGTAAAAGTAGCCGACTCCAAATCCAGCTCCAGACAAGTTACAAGTGGAGTACCTCAGGGTTCAGTCCTGGGTCCGCTCTTGTTTGGCATCTACTTCTCTGAAGTACAGGTCAACACTAAGGGACTCTGGCTAACAAAGTTTGAAGATGACTGCAAACTGGGAGCCATTATTGAATCCCCAAATGATGTGGATACTCTACAAAAGGGCCTTGCAGAAACAGATGCTTGGTGCCAGAGCCATGGGCTCAAGCTCAATGCCAAGAAATGTATTGTTATCCCCTTTGGGAAAAAACATGTATCCATGAATTACCATATAGGTGGCAGTACACTAAACACAGAAAGTGTGATAAGAGACTTAGGGACACAGGTGGACAGTGGTCTTACCTTCGATAACCACATCGCCACAACAGTCAGGAAATCCTTCTATGTGGCACACCTCATCAAGAAGGGCTTTTCATCCAGAAAAAAGGAGGTCATTGTCCCACTGTACTCATCCCTCATTAGACCCATTATAGAATACAACACCCCATTTGGTATGTACCTCTCAAGACATCTGCAACAACTGGAAAGGCCTCAGAAATACCTCACTAAAAGAATCACAGGCCTAAAGCAGATGCCCCTCGCTGACCGCCTTAAAAACTCCAGCTATACTCTGTCGCATATCGCCTACTCAGAGGTGATCTCTGCTTAACATACAAGGCCATGTCAAACCCAGAGCTGTTGGACATGCTACACTTAAAGAAATCCCAATCCCTCAGAGCTACACGCTCCAGGGATCTAAACCTTGTCATCACAATAAACAAAACATGCTGGATGGATAGGTTCCTGACCCAGAGACTCCCCAGACTCTGGAATAGATTGCCCATACATGTCAAGCAGAGTGCCTCTTTGGACCTCTTCAAGAGGAACCTTGACGTTTGGATGGGAGAAGGGAAATTCACCCCAGGGGTCACGTCAGTCGCCCTGCTAGACAGAGGTCCAGGAAAGTAAATAATGTGGGAAGAAATAGCCAGGGAATTGTTATGGCTAGGCTTGTATAGGCCCTAGGGCTGATAGCCTAGTACCAACCTATGAACCTATGAACCTATGAAACCCTGTTACAACAGTAAATGTATGAGGTTATCACAGCAACATATCAATATTGGCAATGTGTATGTGCCTCCAGCCACAACCCTGTCAACCTTTGTACTTATGTCATGCTGTAAGGGGTGCATATCTGCTGTACACCATAATTAGTGACATCATATCTGATAACAAGCCAGTGAGATATCAGACTGCTGCACATGTTATGTAAAGTAGGCGTTATATTTGATGACATAACCTGGACATTCTGTGGTTGTGTGTACAGTACCGAGGTCTGTGTACTTATGGTGATTGTCGGCAGTGTGTGTATTGTTAATATGTACCGTGGCCTGTGTACAGGCTGTGGTAGATGTCATTGGTTCTTGGTCCTGATCTATCTGATGTTACATGCTGCTCCACTGTATGTTAACCTTTCAACTTACATGTTTGTAGGGCCATACACTCACATGTCCCACACAACAGACAGCCATTGGCCCAGTATATGTAAGGTTAGTGTGTGAGTGGCACATATGAGGTTGGTGTTGAACAGATTGTCCATATACTGTAATACTATGCTAGCATACCATATGTGGCTGTGCTTACATTGGTTGTGGCTATGCATTTTCACACAGGTGTATGTTACTCTGTGCTGTGGCATGCATGTAGAGCCTGCTATATATGCAGGTAAGGTACATGTGCATTCCCCCATAGGATATGTAGGCCAGTGTTGAGCTGGTCTGCCTATAGCCTGAACAGTGCTTTGTTACATGTCTATCAGCTTAGTGTACTTACCCAGTGAGATGTAATGTCCAGATACTTGCCAGATGTACTGCTGCTGGGCCACCATAACAGTCATGTATGCCAAACAGAGCAGTGGGATGCTGTACAGATGTATGTCAATATCTAGTGGGTAGTATGTGGCCATGGCACCTCTGTACAAGTGGTTATGTGGCAGGACAGACAGGGATGTGTGAATGCATAACCTATGGGGGCACATATATACCAGTAGTTATGTGTTATACCCATCTACATGGCTGTTAACATCCACATTTTCAGGATTGGTCCACATGTCTTGCACTAAGGGGTTATGTGTATACCTCTGGCTGTCCAGAGTATGTCAGACTGTCCATATATATTGGCCATTATCTCGGCTGTAGTCCACAGGAGTATTACGGGATAACAGTGGTACTGTACTATGATGCCCTTAGGATGTCTGTCATTAGCCAGTGGTGCACATGTTAAATGCAGATGTGACCTCCCACACACACCATGCCTGTGAAGACACTCCCTATTACAGTAGCTATAGTCTACAAATATACCTGCTATACATACCTGACATCCCCTTACACTATGAAGTTGGGACTATAGGGGCTGAGGTAGGGCTACACTCCATGTTCAGGACATATGGTGAAGATATATGTACATATAATTATCCAGATATCTATATAGACTTCCACATATACATATCAACATACATAGATGGATATGTATATGTACATAAATATACACATAAATACCCAGATAAATACATATACAGAGCAATATATGTCTACACATATACAGATAGAGATACATATGCTCATATACGTATGGATATCTACATATATACTGACAACTGTAGGTATATCAGAATAGATATGTATGCACATATAGCTATTGATATCTATATATATCTATATATATATATATATATATATATATATATATATATATATACCAACATAACTAGGCATATCTGTACACATAGGATGTGCATACATATATAGCTATATATACATATATCTATATATACATATATGTATATCTATATATACATATATCTATATATAAATATATGTATATGGGAGTGCTACAAAATCCAGGAAAAGCCCAGAATCCTGAAGAACATCAAGGGTGAGCTGCCTTAAGGTATATGGAAGTACATTACCATACAATCCACCTTGGGTAAATGCAGGCCTACTGCCACCTGCCATACAGACTGTTCTGTTTGTCAATATGCTTGTGATTGTGTCAGTTATGCTTTGTTATGTAACAGTTACATCCCATTGTGTCAACTGAGGTCTTTACCCCCTAGGGATTGTCTACAGAGTGTTGATAGAGGCTGCTGAACTATACATCTGCATTATTTACTGTTGATTGTTTGGTATCATGTGGCCCAGTCTGCCTTTACTATTGTACTACTTGATGGCCTTGGCCTGGACAGCAACATTTGTAAACATTTCCAAACTACTGTATTAGTATAACTGTTTCACAGTTGCATTACTCAGTTTATATGGGTGTCCGTGTCTAAACAGCTATATGACATGGCATATACAACTGTAATAGTACACAATTACAGCTTTCCCATTTATGCAAACCTGTGTGTGGCGTTATATCCTTTGATCTCTCTGTGGATATATGTTGCAGGCAATGATTGTCATTTGTATGGGTGGCTCATACAGTGTCTAGTTGGTAAGGTGGTAACTGTAGGAATAGTGGCTCTTCCATATTGTGTGTGCATTCTACGTATGTATCTTTCTATACATATCTGTGTGTGTGTATATGTAGTTACATATATATATATATATATATATATATATATATATAAAATATATATATTATGTATATATATATATATATATATATATATATATATATATATATATATATATATATTTACATATATGTGTATATCTGCATCTGCATATATGTGTCTGTGTATATATATATCCTAGGGATGTTGACTGCTACCACATTGTACATTCCTTATGGGAGCCAGACTGTACTGCATATGTTACTGATACCAGCCTGACATCATACAGGTGGGATGGAGTACTGTTAACATCTTGTGCCCATGTCATGTCAGGTCCTGGATATTGGGGCTGCGGCAGTTAGCAGTGTATTGCAGGGCAGACGTGTTTGACTGTGGGGGAGGAATACCTAATCGTACAAAATGTATGTTGTTTGGGGCCTCTCAACCCCAGTAACAGTGCATGTGGACATAAATGTTTATGTTATGTTCCCATTGTTATCTACAGTTGTATGTCTGTATATACCTATGCAGGTACATATATCTGCTTACATATATATAACTTGCTGTATATATGTAGATATATATGTCTATAGATGTATGCATTTGTATGAATATATGTTTATATATATATATATGTATATATACATATATATATATATACATATATATATATATATATAGATATATTTCTATATTATATCTATATCTACATATATAGATATGTTATATCTGTTTAGATAACAATATCTACACACACACATACATAAATGTTGGAATACATTCCCTTTACTGTTGAATGACTAGGCTGGATGATATGTTTGTGAAAACATCAGGCTTGCGTATCTCTGACATGGCTTTGTAGTAAATTGCTTTGGCAATGGTGTGCAGGGTCCTCAGTTCAAGACTTGAAGAGACTATTTATTTTGATGCTGGGCAGAACAAGGGCCGTTGGATACAGAGTGATTAATAAAATTTTGAGCAGTTGCAAGAGGGTTTGCACAGGTTTGCGCAGAGGTAAGCACTGCTAACTTCTGGTTACAGTTTCTTATACTCAGTTAGCTTATAAATTGCTTAACCTGTGTAGGCATTGATTACCCCCGTGCAAACAGGCTTAATCCTGCTTACTGCTGCTTAAAAGTACTTACTCCTGCTTACCCTCATGCTAGCTTCTTTAAAAGAAAAGAAAAAAGGGTTAATAGGAAAGTGATGAAAAAGGGGCACAAAGAGGGTAAGACAGCAGGAAAAATAGCTAGGGATGTGCAGGAAGGGTGTAGGGAAGGTCTGTAGCTGTCCATTTCTTCTCCAGCAACAGCTGTGCATATACACTGAATTTGGAGGTAGATTTGGACAATCAAACCCCTGAGAGAGGGGTGAGGACAACAATATGTTGAGATGACAATTAGACCTGATTACATTTGTCCAGTGGACATGTGTGCGAAATGGACAGTTATGTATGGGGCGTGATATTTGTTTGGGAACAGATTGCCCTTTTTTATTTTTTTTAATGTGAGAGTGGGTTGTTGGGGAGAGGTAGTAGGTATATGTGGGGAGGTAGGTTGGGTAGGTTAACAGACAAGAGAAACAAGACACATACAGGGGCAGTATATGACACATGTTGGGGGTAAACACCTTGATGGGGAGGGGTGTTGGGAAATCGGAAGCCCATGAGCCCCATGGTGGAAACAGTGGGACTGAGGTCCACATCCATGGGCAGTCACCACTGCACCTTCACAGCCCTGATGGTGGCTGTGCTGGGGGCTGAGTCACAGAACCAGACTGACACTTTAGTCATGACACATGGTCCTCGAGCTGGGGTAGAAGATCATCAAGCTGCTGGTTGAGCTCTCTATGCACCACGACCCTGACCTGGTGACGGGTGACAGGTACCTCTCTGCACTCACTCCTGGGGGGGCGAGCCCAATCCCTTGAGGTGGTTCCACCTGAAGGTGGTGCAGGACCAACAGATGAGGAGGTCCTGGGTTGGACCCCAGATATGCTGGTGCACAGTGCCACAGCCTGCTGAGGTGGGACAGGTGGGTCCGGTGGGACCGGCCTTCCCAAACGTGCTATAGTGTTTAGATTTTATCATCATATGTGGGTTAGTAATAGTCAACACATTCCAGGGTTAGGTATAACAGCATGCATAGATATTCCAATTAACCCAGACACCAGATATGGACCAGTTGCACAGCAAACAGAACATATGCATATATGGGACCACAATGGTAATAACAACAGCATGCAGGTACAGTGATGGCACCATGCCACCAATGTTGGAATAATTCAATACCTCACATGCATGGAAACAAAAATAAATATTAACCAATATGGCATAATCAGAACATTGGAGACATTACATACCGGTTGGGGTGGATATGTAGTTTATTGTTGGAGATATGGTGGGGGGAGAGAAAGATGTCAATTAACAACTAGTATATTCCTGTAGTCTACATTACTTTCCTAGTCAGTGCTGTTATCTGTACCTTTCAAGTATTACTATACTACCCTATGGCCTTAGTTTGGACAGTGATATGACTGTTGTTATCGTTATACATGAACTGGTTTTACCTGCAGTATACACCTCTTACCTGGTGTACCTGTGGAGGAAATGTTTGTTAACACTAACTAACTGTTTCTACACATACTCCCAGATTCCAGGTTGATGTTGTGCATGTAGCTATTCAACTCTTTCTGCACAGACTCTGTCCATGTCTTGACAACATGCAGGTGTACCGAGACATATCTAGACTATTGCCCTCTACAACCTTTATTGACTTGACACACACATATACATGCTTTCCTACACAGTTATATTAATGTGTGGGTGATGGTGATCAGTGTTATTTTATTATTCAGAGAAACTGCATCACTCACTATTCCCTACAATACCAGAGTAAACAGTACCAGTACATGGCATGAAGGGTTTTATTTCTTGGCACAGTGTTCATATCCGAAGTACCTGTGGGAGCAATGATTGTTAGCACTACCTGTTTCTTGCCACACAAAGTTCCAGATTACACATTAGTATTATTCACATACATCTCACTCTGTTACTATACACACTCTGGTCACAGCTTGACAACATGGGGGTGTAGATAGGATATACTTGGCTTATTACTCTCTTTACAGTTTCAGGAGTTGCTAGTGTGCCAGCTTTGTTCTCATAGACGTGTGTCAATCAGTTGTATTTCCTGTTTGCTGCCTATACATCTGGGATAATCCCTCTGATTTCACAGGGGGACAGGTTGACAGGCACCAGATATGGGGCACTTTACTGAACATTCTGGACATATCAGTACAGTTGTGGGGTATGATTCTGTATGCAGATTACTCCCACTGCCAGAATTCAAACCATGGCTGTGTGAGCTAAAAATATAACAGTTCACATCTCAGTTGCATGTGCTATTCGGGTTTTGTTGTCTGCCTTTTCCCTGTTTTCTGTCTATGTGTCTCTCAGCTGTAGTAAATGGCCTCTGGGAATTACACCAGTCATATACAGGCATTCCTACGCATTGTATTTATGGTGCACAGTGTGGGTAACAGTGCTTAATACAACAGTACTATTACGTGATTGCAAATGTACATTACCATATGATACCAGAGTATACACATGCAGTCCAGCAGTTAGAAATTTATTGTCAAACTATTACGCTTTATTTACATACAAACTATATGAGACTCTTCCTGCCATATTCTTCGGTGTATGCAGTACTTGCCTTGAACAATACACGTTTTATACAGGCAATTAATGTACTAATACTTTTAGTTTTATTTCCTATGACAGTAAATACATGAGTATTACTGACCTGCCTTGCATCGCAACCTTGCCAAACAACTGACATGGGCCTCGTTCATGGCCCACTCTATTGCAGCTGTGGGAGACATAAGAGGAATATTTAGCCATACCTATCCATGATATACGTGAGCTGGCAATTATTACACACATAGTGGGGTGATACTTACAGCTGGGACATCCCCTTCCATTCTAGCCTCTTGGATCCACTGGTCTAAGAGGTCCCCATTATGCCACTTTAGGTCGGTAGTGATGCCTTACCTGATCACCAGTTTGGGGTATGCCAGTGGCACTGGTGAGGTCATGGACGAGACAGTCCCAGGCCTCTGCCTTATATTGGGAGCCCTAGTACTGGCCCTTCACCAGTCTCTGATCATGGTCTTTTACAAGGAGTCCTGCCATAACTCTGGACTCCTGGATGCACCAGCACTGCACCCGAAAGTGCATACCTTCTCCCCTTCCTGACATGGTGCTTGCAAGGGGAAGCTACAACCAGTTATGAGATGTATTCCCTCCTCTTGGGTTTAAGTAGGGCCGATTTCCCGCACTTTTATGTGATTGGCCGGCTTTGAAAAGGTGGCATTGTTTAAAGGGGTATACCTCTGGGCACACTGTGTTAGCTAGCCTACACATCACTTACACCTCCTAAACTGGCCTGCGCAATGCTTAGCATTGCTTACATTAGGCTTTGCATTATATTTCCTTTTTGGCATTGATTTATTATTCACTACACCTTATATGTATGGCTGGTATCCATGATTCATGTGTGCTTACACTGTATGGGGTCCTTGTGTTTTACTGGGGACTTCAACACTCTATTACAATTACACCTGACTTCTGGGCTTACTGCTGTACTCCAGTTCACATATTTACGTTATGTAGTGGGTTGAGGCACATATGTCTGCATACTGATTCCTTTCATAGGTTCAGTTTGATTTTACTATGGTGAAGACTTGTTTGCTGATACCTCATTCTTCTGTATTTCTGTGATGGCTTGGTGGTTAACTACTGTGACTATAGTGTATAGGGTCCTGCGTTCAAGACCTGCAAGGCTGTTTCTTTTATTGATGGGCAGAACAAGGGCCATTGGATACAGAGTGATTAGGGCACTTTTGAGGATTTGTAAGCGGGCTTGCGCGAGGGTAAGCAATGCTAACCTCCGGTTACATATGCTTACAGAGAGTTAGCTTTAAAATTGCTTAACCTGTGTGTGCATTGCTTACCCCCACACAAATGGGCTTAAACCATCTTACTAGTGCTTAAATATGATTACTAGTACTTATTGGTGCTTAAACCTGCTTACAAGTGTTTTATTCATTATGATACTGATACCTCACATGTGCATTTACTGCAGTACTCCATTTCATTACTATATGTTATTTAGTGGGTTATGCAACATAAATATAGGTCATAACGTGCTTTGCCATGGAAAATGGATTGTGCTGCAGTGGAACTCAAACTGGGAATGCCTATTCATAAGGCGACTGCTCTGCCCACTACACTATTGCTATTCTGCTTCATTTGCATATATCTTCTTTGTTATACTCTTCAGCAATTTAAGCTGCATTAACCATAGCTAAGCGATGGGCCCACCCGCACACCTATGGTTAGCTTTATTCGGATTTAAAAAAAAAATGTTTGATTATTTTATTTCTGTATGCTTGCTGTTGTACTGCGGTGGTGGTGCTGCGGTAGCGTTGTTGCCTCACAGTTAGACGTTGCCCGTTCGATTCTCAGTTAGAGCATCTTCTGTGTGGTGACATGCGTGAATGGGTGTTCCTTCATTGAAGGTTGTGCGTTAGGCCCTGCAAGCCAGCACGTAAAAATCCACTGCCAATCATTAGCAGACCGGAGTTCCGCTGTGGCAACCCCTAACCGGGAAAAGCTGAAAGACACAAACATACTTGCTGTTGTACATGAGGGGGACTGTTGGTGGGGATATGCGGACACCTATGAGTGGTCTTGCTCATTTCTTAGTCCTTTCTGCTGTTCTTCATTGTGGGGTTGTGTATATTCTGAGAGGAGGGGAATAAGAAAATAAACCTAAAATAAGTATTCTAACTAAAATCACTATTCTGCCATTAAAGTCAATGGCAGGCAGAAGACAACATAGCCGGTGAGTAGTGGTTGCTAAGGGGGGAGGCTCAGTGTGAGACATGTAACTATGCATTACCAGGCAATCCTATGCAAATGAGGGGAATGATAGTGAATCCCAGATTTCCCCAGCATGCTAGACAGGTCCCAACAATGTAAGAGCAGGAATAGCTTGGTGCAAGCCTAGGAGTTAGCTGACATCATGGGGTGTGTGTCATGTGTCAGGCATACTGTAAGTGAATTGGAGCCCTGTGGCTCAGGTTTGCTCCTAGCTAAGCACAGCTAAGCAAGGGGGGTTTGTCTGAGTCTGCCTAGCTCTCTTTACATTGCCTAAGCGGGTGTGCATGCTGCGCACAGGGTTTTAAAGAAAAAATATAAACCAGGAAATAGCAGTTCTGTGTACATTTGAGCACTGTGTTTGCACGGTGCACCCCCGGGCTTAAACAGGAAGGCAATGGTAAGGGAAAACACTAGTAGAAAGTTACTAGCATAGCTGGCAGGTGAAATGTATCAGAATCAACCAATTACACAGGCAGCAGACCAGCCCAGCCCAGAACATTACTATAAACTATGCAAACACCTTCCCCTCTGGTTTTTCCCAAACTCTACACCACCGGTGTATACAAGTGGGGAACTTTTAATAAACAAAACTACAAAATGATAGGGGATGCAGCAGGCAACATATAACAACATGTGCAAGAGGCTGAGGGTGGTGAGAATATGAATGCTGCCGATCAACCAACAGTGAAGAGATGGAGAAGAGTGTACAGACCCAGGGTAACCTATCAGGGGCTACATGAGCTGTAGATAGTGGAGTGCTATATGGTGGAAATGGACCTCCTACAGTAAATTGTTGAGCTGTGCCAGCCACGCCTGACACACTGAACTGATTGAGGGGAACCCATCCCAGTGAATACCACGGTATGTGTAGGCCTAGGAATACTAGCCACAGGGACCTCCCAAAGCTCAACTAGGGATATCATGGGGATCTCACAGACATCAGCATCCAGAGTATTCCACCAGTTCCTTGATGCCATGTCAGCACATACCAGTGAGCATGTATATTTCCTCAATACCTGTGAGGTGCTGGCCAGCAAGATGCATATCTTCCACCAAATAGCAAAATACCTTGAGGTAGTGGGTTCTATAGACTGCACAAACAAACACATCAAAGCACCTCCCAGAAATCAGGGTAAGGCCTACATCAACTGCAGAGGCCTCCCCTCCATCAACTGCCAGGTCATGTACGATGCCCAGGGCATCATAATAAATGTGTGTGCTGGCTGCCCTAGAAGCTAACAAGATTCCCACATCTGGCATCTGACACAGCTGTACCAGAGATTTGCCAATGGGGACATCCCCTACGGTCACCTAGTGGGGGATGCTGGTTACACACTGGAGCCGTGGCTGATGACACCCATCAGAAATGCACACACACCTGAACAAGAACGCCATAATGAGACACATGCACAGACCAGACTTATAGCAGAGCATGTGTTTGGGATGCTCAAGTCATAGTTCTGGTGCCCAGACACATCCAGCAGAGCCTTGCAGTACTCACCAGCTACATGTACTCAAATTGTTATGGTATGTGCCATGCTACACAATATGATCTTGTGGAAACAGCTGCAGGAGGAACAGCAAGGGGCAGGGCCACACAGCCCCCCACCAATGCCAAGGTCTGCACAGACACAGAGTGACTCAGAGGAGGAACAACCTGTGCCTGCCAGAGTAGGCAGATGGAGGCATGCCCAGTATGCCCTGGCCTTGGCAAAGAGGCAACACATAGCACATACACTGACACAGTAGGGACCCAGGAAATGACACCTCTCTCTGACTCACACATACTGTAAAAGGGATGGCAAATATAACACTACCTGTGCTCAACCATGTATAGGGAGTGTAGTATGTGCATCCAACATAGGCAGCTCTCCAGCCCCATCCTCAATCGTGGCATACTCACAAGGTAAGTCAATCAACTTACCAAGTGCCAAATGGAGAAGAATGTGTCACCACCTGTATCTATGGTATGGATATGAGTATGCAAGGGAATTTGGTGGCTGAATTGTATGGCAGAAGATAGTAGACACCCATAATGAGACCATGACATCTGTAACACATACTGGAGTCACCATAGTAGCCAGTACTGCACAAGGTGACAAAACCCACTGCAAGAAATGTGCTGGGTGACATGTGTGTCTATATGACTCACACATGCCAGTCAGGGAGGTTCACATACCCAACAACAGTCACAGCTTGCAGGACAAGTGTAGACAAATCCAAACAGAGCCTGTGGTATGGCCTTTGAATGATGCCTATGGGTAACCAACCTCCAGGCCTACACAGACAGACTACAGCAGGTCAGGCAGTGGGATGTTAGTTTTGAAGGGTAGGAAGTCAGACACTAATATGTAGGACAACCAAAGCTAAGATCTGTAGTACACTGATATGCCTCTAGTCAGTATGATAGGCTAGAATACAGAATGAAATGGAGTACCTGGCATACCAGTACAGTCATAGCAAATGTGTACAAGTGTCAGGTGTGCCCCCCAATCCTATGTAGAAATGTAGAAACAGTCAGTTGTGCCCCCCAATCATGTGTAGAAATGTAGAAACAGTTGTGTCCCCCCAATGCTGTGTAGAAATGTAAAAACAGTCAGGTGTATCCCCCACAACCCTATGCAGAAATGCAGTAACAGCAGGTGTGCCCCCCCCACTCCCATGTAGACATGCAGAAACAGTCAGGTGTGCCCCTACCCCCAATCCAGTGTAGAAATGTAGTAACAGTCAAGTGTGCCCCCAATCTAATGTAGAAATGTAGAAACAGTCAGGTGTGTCTCCCCACAATCATATGTAGAAATTTAGTAATAGTTAGGTGTGCCCCCCACCCCTATGTTGACATGTGGAAACAGACAGGTCTGCCCCTTCCCCCAATTCAGTGTAGAAATGTAGTTATACTCAGGTGTGCCTCCCCAATCCTGTGTAGAAATGTAGTAACATGTATGAGTAGGTATAATACGAGTGGAGCACAGATGCCCAGAGGTGGCCAAGGTAGCAGGATAGGTTGTTGCATTTGCACAATATGCAGGTCTGTGTGTGTTGGATGGTGTGTGTTTCATAATGTGTAAGAGTGGTCAGTATGTATGCATGTTGAGGTAAGACCTGGTGGCCATTGCCCACTACTGCTGATGACAGGGACAAACCCTCACAACTGCAGTGTCAAAGACAATCCCCACCAGTATAACACATGCTAGCAGTAAGCCATTGTAAATGTATGGTGGTAATATGTGTCACCATCTGAAAGACTGACATGGCATGGCTGTTGGGCTAGATATATAAGCAGTACACAGGGGAATGTACCCAAGACATGCAGTATATATTGTGTCACTGTGAAATGGAGACATCCTTGGATTTGTACATATAGGTATGCATCACAGCAACTGGACCTGTAGTATGGATACCGGTGATGTCTGCCTGAGCACATACAGATCACAAAGGAGGTAGGACTGGTGTATTGGGAATCAGCTGATGTACCTGCACATGCCAGCATAACTAGAATGCCCCATGCATATCTGTGTGTCAGATGCAAGTAGTGTCCATAGCACACATGCACCCAGCCACGCAAACACCACCCACAGGCATGTCTCTGGTACTATCCCTGCTGTGGGGAATGGGTACAGTAAGACCCCACCTGTATATGGCAATAGTGGAAGACTGCAGCATGCAATGCAGGTGTCCCATGCAGGTGTGTTCCTAACTGTAGGTAGCACCCTGCCAGCATCCACACCACCTGATCAAGACTGATAGAAGGCATTGGTATGAACACCTATCACACCTACTCTGTCACCCCAGGGGAATATACTGTATAGTGGTCTGGGACTGTAGGACTGACAGAATGTAATGGATGGCCACATTTGGCATGCAGCAACACCTAATGCCCCACAGGCATCTGCCAAAGGCCTGTGTCTCACACATACTGCCAATGCATTTTATGTCATGGACACCCAAATAACAACATAACACACCCCACATAAGCCATATGCAAGGCCATGTGGACAAACCACAGTAACATGTCCATCATGTCCCACTGCATGAACTGTGGACCAACACTAGCACACACCTGTGATGTGGTGATACCCTTAGGGAAAGTATCAGAGAATGTATGCATAATGTATGGAAGAGGTTAGAATAAAAGAGGGGGTGTGGGAGCATGGGCAGCATGGAATGTGCAAGGTCCGACACCAAGCTGTGTGCACACACTATCCCTGGCTGCAAACACATAAATGGGTAGCTACACACCTGCCCGTACACTACAATAGGGTAAATGTCCTGACCCATGGTCCCTGCCTGTGGCAAATCTGTACAGCTATGAGGCATTGCCACAGCAAGATAAGGCCATAGTGTTATGTTGATGGGCGGACAAGTATGGGATCCTCTGACAGCACTGTACCAAAGTGCTGAACTGGATGCACAAACTCAGCACCAAGTGTCTGCAGCTCCCCCTCCAGAATGGCCTAACTTACCATAAATATGTAGGTGTCTACCCACAATACTGGACACAGCTGCAATCACCCTTATCCCCCAAGTCATCACTGTAAGCAAGAATGCCCACCTGACAGTACATGAGGACAGAAACTATCACTGTGTATAACAGTACACATGTCTGAATATCTCTGCTAACAGCAGTACCATGCAGCTGAAGCAGCACAGACACAATCACCTACAGTACACACTATCCCCTGCACAGTATGTCCCTATATTGCCAAATGATCGACGGATACTCTGCAGAAACAGTATGCTACCTGTAGGTGTACAACACAAAGGTCTGCACTGCAGTACAAACTACCTGGAATCGATCCACACATGCAATACAGAAGGGCATACTGGGCATGCTCACACACTTAGGGAAATGAAGGCAATGTCAGTCAACAACATACTGAAAGGTCATACTGGGCATGCTCACACACTTAAACAAATGAAGGCCATGTCTGCAAACAACAGTGGACCAGACATATCTGGCAGTTGCAGATGTTGGTGCAGACACTCCTCAGTATGCACCACTCATGCTTTGTACACACACACTGGATAGAAATACAGGCATATATCCAAGGTCAACACACTATAATAAGCTAAAAGTAGATGTACATAGATGTGTGGAAGAGAGTGACTGTCACAAGGGGCCATCCATTATGAGGCCTGTCCCAGCGAGCACACAGCCAAATGGCTACAACCACATGAGGTTCAGATGTCACTCACTGGAGACCTTAGCCACTGGTATCTGTCAGCATTATGGACTATGTGGTGCAAGTGCTAGCTGTGCAACATGACTGTACAAGGAAGTAGTAATCTAGCAGCTGTATACATGTACCTGTGGAATATAATGCTGCATGTGCCCACATGTGGTGTGTCAACCTCTAGATGAATGGGTTATGGCCCATGCACACACACTGCCCCCATAGCCCTACTATGACAAGCCCACTGAGGTCATCCACTTTTAAATGCACCCTTGTGAAATGTGTAGTCCAGTAATCTCTGTGGTGCTTCCTATACTGCTATAGCGTGATAAACTAGTTAGATAGGAGTTCTAATCCCAGACATGGCAAAAGTGTGTGTGTGTGTGTGTGTGTGTGTGTGTGTGTGTGTGTGTGTGTGTGTGTGTGTGTGTGTGTGTGTGTGTGTGCGTCACTGTCTGTGTAGGGAGCAATGCATTTTATGCTAGTTACACTCACTACAATTCAAATGCCTGACATTGGCAATCCTGACGATGTCATTCACTGTGAAATACACCATTGGGGAAGGAGTACTCCAATAATCCCTGTGGTGAGTCCTGTAACAGCTTCATGCTGTAGTGTGATATAGAACTCTGCTAGGGGTTCAATTCCCACACATAGTAGTTTTGGATGTTTTGTGTGTGTTTCTATGTCTGTGTAGGGAGCAATGCATTTCAGCCTAACCGCACTCACTACAATTCAAATACCCTACTTTGGCAAGCCTGCTGATGTCATTCATTATGAAATACACCTTTGGGGAAAGAGTACTTAAGTAATCCCGTGATGTGTCCTATAACAGCTTCACACTGTTGTGTGATATAGAACTGTGGCAAGAGTTCTATTCCCACACATGGCAGTTGTGGATGTTTTGTGTGTGATTCTATGTCTGTGTAATGAGCAATGCATTTTAGCCTAGCCAGACTCGCTACAATTCAAATGCCCTACTTTGGCAATCTTACTGATGTCATTCATTGTGAAATACACCTTTGGTGAAAAAGCTCTCCAATAATCCCTGTGGTGTGCCCTATAACAGCTTCATGCTGTAGTGTGATGTAGAACTCTGGTAGGGGTTCTTTTCCCACATATGGCGTTGTGGATGTTTTGTGTGTGTTTCTATGTCTGTGTAGGGAGAAATGCATTTTAGGCTAGCCACACTCACTACAATTCAAATGCCCTACTTTGGCAATCCTGCTGATGTCATTCATTGTGAAATACACCTTTGGGGAAGAAGGACTCCAGTAATGCCTGTGGTGTGTCCTATAACAGCTTCATGGTGTAGTGTGATATAGAACTCTGGTAGGGGTTATATTCCCACACATAGCAGTTGTGGATATTTTGTGCGTTTCTATATCTGTGTAGGGAGCAATGCATTTTAGGCTAGCCACTCTCACTACAATTCAAATGCCCTACTTTGGCAATCCTGCTGATGTCATTCATTTTGAAATATACCTTTGGGGAAAAAATACTCCAGTAATGTCCGTGGTGTGTCTTATAACAGCTTCATGCTGTAGTGTGATATGGAACTCTGGTAGGGTTTCTAGTCCTATACATGGCAGTTGTGGATGTTTTTAGTGTGTTTCTATGTCTGTGTAGGGAGCAATGCATTATAGTCTAGCCACACTCACTACTATTCAAATGCCCTACTTTGGCAATCCTGCTGATGTCATTCATTGTGAAATACACCTTTGGTGAAGTCGTATTTCAGTAATCCCTGTGATGTGTCTTATAGCAACTTCACACTGTAGTGTGGTATAGAACTCTGGTAGGGATTCTATTCCCACGCATGGCAGTTGTGGATGTCTGTGTAGAGAGCAATGCATTTTAGGCTAGCCACACTCACTACAATTCAAACGCACTACTTTGGCAAGCCTGCTGATGTCATCTCAGACATGGTGTGTGTATCTGTGTGTGTGTGTGTGTGTGTGTGTGTGTGTGTGTGTGTGTGTGTGTGTGTGTGTGTGTGTGTGTGTGTGTGTGTGTGTGTGTGTGTGTGTGTGCGTGTGTGTGTGTGTCTGAGTTTGTAAGTCATAACCTGTGTGGAGGTGGTTGTGAGTGTGTAACAACTGGACTCAATGTGGAGTGGGTTTTGCATATTTCTTCTATTGTGGCCCTAGTATATATCACAATATCCACCATATAGGGATAACAGATGTGAAATCGCTGAGAAGCTGGGGTGCAAATCCATACCCCTACATGTGACATCAAAGCCAGGCAAACAAAGTGAGCAACCCTAGTATCACCCAGAGGGCACTCTCAACTCATGTCTCATACACACATACACACTTGCCTAGGCAACAACTGCTATGTTTGTAGTACCCTGCATATTGCCCACTGATAGTAACCATGGTGTGATTGCAGTGGATCACAAAGGGCACAACACCCTGTCCACCTGTCCAATAGGCATGTACATGCCAACAGTGCACCTTCCCTATGTTCCCCACTGGACATCTGCAACACCTGTGGTGCCATCAAATGTGACCCACAAAGGACATACCATGCCTGAAAACCATGCCCTGCATGGACAAATGCCACTGACACCAGGGAATGCCGGTATCATGCTACCAATGTAGGTGCAGGGTAAACTTGCAGTCCATTAACAGTTCCAACCACATGAGGCCAGGACTGGCACATCTGATGATAATCTGTGCACACAACATGGCCAGACACTGCAGGTGCAGTTCCACATGTCACTGTACATGCATGTGGGAGGTGTGCACATCCCAGACACTGTCCATGTCATGGACTAAGGAACACATACATGGCAAGCAGTGCACAACATTGGCCACATGCAATAGTTACCCAGGTGACTGGATGGTGAATACAATACCCACCTGTGTGGGCAAATCAAGAAACTACACCCCTGAGCCACAATGCAGACCAATGTCATGTGGGCTGATGCCAAGGTATACCCATCACCTAGCCTGGTATAGCTGTCTGGCACAGTCGACCACTACACCCATGAAGCAATGCACCCATGCATGTCAATACTGGCACCCTGTGTATGTGTGTGTGTGTGTGTGTGTGTGTGTGTGTGTGTGTGTGTGTGTGTATGTGTTGTATGATACTTATGATCACATTTACATTCACTACAACCCCCATTGGAATAATGAAGCATGCTGTCCAATATCAGACACCTCCACATACCCTCTGCCCATATAACCTCTGTATGACCCCTGTGGTGCATGTGATACCTGCACAGTAATGTGTTGTGGCCCTCTCACTAGTGATGAGTTGTATTCCTGGCCCTGCCAAGTGTGTCAATGTGTGTGTGTCCCTGTGAGAGTGTGGCTGTGTTGATACTGGCACCTGTTCATGCAGACAGGTACATGAACTACACATACAGTATAGCTACCATATCCCTGTTGCAGATATCAGTCACCATCACATATATGTTTTGAGGGATCATTAACATGCAACCTTTGTGGTGCATCCAAAAACTGCATAGAAATGTGATAGCACTACATAGATGCCAGGGCTTTGATACCCTGTGCTGGTAGGTGTGTGACACAAACTTTCCCACCCCTCCCTGACTTTACTTTCTCTCTGTCTGCCTGTCTCATTCCCTCTCTGGTGGATGTGGATACCTACACCTGCTTTGCTTAGGCAGCACCATGTGCATTTTTAGTGATGCTCATGATCAGCTGATGGCCCCTGCATGAACTGCAGCCCTCCTCTAGCTGATTGCATGTGGAACAGCTGTGGTAACATTCCCATTGCCAATTGCATGGAAACACACTCCAATATCTAGGAATATCATGTTGGTGTTGGGCCTTTTCATTCACTGTGAGCAGGAACTCATTCTGTTGTTTGGCAAACAGCATCTCATACGGACTGGGGATTTACTTCTAACAACATACACTGTGGAAACAGGGCAAAACACAGGAGGGGGATGTGCCTGACCTGACTTCAGACTGTAAGCGCTGCTATACTGCATTTGGAGTAATGTTTGGCTTAACAGGGTGTGTGTGGATATGGCTGTCCTACATGTTTTAATAACTGCCATGTCAGTGCTATGTTAATGAGGAAAACCCATATGTAGGGTCATCTGCAGACTGGGCAGTGTGTGGTGCCTTTTGTTTCATGTGTTATCCACAGAGCATCTATCTGCGAACTGCAGAAGGTAGTGTGAGGATTGAAGTCAGTAGATGGTGACAGCCGTGAGAGTTACTGACTTCATATCCCTCATAGGACATATGTTGCAACAAACTCTGTTACAACAGTAAATGTATGAAGTTATCACAGCAACATGTCAATATTGGCCCTGTGTATGTGCCTCTAGCCACATCTCTGCCAACCTTTGTACATATATCATGCAGTAAGAGGTGCATATCTGCTGTACACCATAATTAGTGACATCATATCTGATAACAAGCCAGTGAGATATCAGACTGCTACACATGTTATGTATAGGAGGGGTTATATTTGATCACATAACCTGGACATTCTATGGTTGTGTGTACAATACTGAGGTCTGTGTACGTAAGGTGAATGTCGACAGTATGTGTATTGTCAATATGTACTGTGGCTTGTGTACAGACTGTAGTAGATGTCATTGTTCCTGGTCCCATTCTATCTGATGTTACATGCTGCTCCACTGTATGTTACCCTATCAGCTTATACGTTTGTAGGGCCATACACACACATGTCCCATAAAACAGACAGGCATTGGACCACACTGTGTAGTGGCCCAGTATATGTAGGGTTAGTGTGTGAGGGGCACATATGAGGATGGTGTTAAACAGATAGTCCCTGCACAGTAATATTAGTCTAGCTTACCATATGTGGCTTTGGCTGTGTTCACATTGGCTGTGGCTGTACACGTCCACATTGATGTATCGTACTCTGTGCTGTGACATGCCTGTAGAGCCTGCTATAGATGCAGGTACATCTTCATTCCCCCATAGGAAAGGTAGGCCAGTGTTGAGTCAGTCTGCCTGTAGCCTGCACAGTGCTTTGTTACATGCCTAGCAGCTGGTGTACTTACCCAGTGGGATGTCATATCCAGATACTTGCCAGATGTACTGCTGCTGGGCCTCCCTTAACAATCATGTATGTCATACAGAGCAGTGGGATGCTGTACAGATGTATGTCAATATCTAGTGGGTAGTATGGCCATGGCACCTCTGTACCAGCAGTTATTAAGTGTAAGGACATACAGAGGTGTGTGAATGCATAACCTATGTGGGCAAATGTATACCAGTAGTTACATGTTATATCCATCTACATGGCTGTTAACATCCACATTGTCAGGCTTGGTCCACATGTATTGCAATAATGGGTTCTGTGTATACCTCTGGAACTGTCCAGAGTGTGTCAGTATGTCCACATATATTGGCCAATAACTTGACTGTAGTCCACAGGAGCATTACATGCTAGCAGCGGTACTGTACTATAATGTCCTTAGGATGCCTGTCAGTAGCCAGTGGTGCACATATTAAAATCAGATGTGACCTCCCACACACACTACATCTGTGAAGACAGTCCCTATTACAGTAGCAATATTCTACAAATATACCTGCTATACACACCTGACATCCCCTTGCACTCTGAAGTTGGGACTATAGGGGCTGAAGTAGGGCTACGCTCCATGTTCAGGACTTATGGTGAAAACATATGTATATATAATTATCTAGATATCTATATAGATATATACACATATACATATCAACATATATAGATGGATATGTATATGTACATATAAATACAGATCAGCTCCCAGATATATACATATACAGAGCAATATATGTGTACACATATACAGATAGGGATACATATGCACATATACGTATGGATATCTACATATATATTAACAATAGTATGTATATCAGAATAGATATGTATGCACATATAGTTATAGATATCTATATATATATGCCAATATAACGAGGCATACCTGTACACATAGGATGTGCATACATATATAGCTATATACACATATGTCTATATATACATATATGTATATCTATATATACATACATGTGTGTATATATATATATATATATATATATATATATATATATATATATATATGTGTGTGTATATATGTGTGTGTGTGTGTGTGTGTGTGTGTGTGTGTGTGTGTGTGTGTACATATGAAGAGATATACACATGGACATATATATGTAGCACTATACAGATGTGTATACAGACGTATGTATGAGTATATATGTATATGATGTACATGTAGACATATATAGACCTATTATAAGTATACAACCATTTTCCTGTCATGAGTAAACCGCCCGGTTGTGTATACCCTCCGAGATGTATCTCATCATATGTATCTGCTATGTGTGCAGTATGATAAAACAACATATGTGATGCAACAGTCATATTAATAACAAGGACTACACAATTTAGGAACTAATGGCAATTGTTCAGTACTACTCAATATGTGTATTGACAGCTATATTGGTAAAATAACAGCTGTCTTTATAGTGGTTAAGTGCTGTGAGTTCAGTGTACAGGGTCCTGAGTTCAAGACCTGCAAGGGCTGTTCATTTTGTTGCTGGGCAGAACAAGGGCTGTCGGATACAGAGTGGTTAAGGCAGTTTTGAGCAGCTTTAAGTGGGTTTGTGTGGGCATGCATGAAGCTAAGCAGTGCTGAGCTATGGGTAAACATATGAGCACTTAGTCTAGGCATACAGCTGTCATATTGCAGCAATGTTGATAGTTGCTAAGCATGGCTTAGCACTGGTAACCAGGTCACACCATCCAGTCTGATAATCTGTAATAAGTGTATGTAATTCCATATACAATACATGCGGCTATGTGCGGTCATTACAGTAGCAAGGGGTGTGAGTGTCATGTGTGGGACACAGACATGTATGAGGCCTGTACAGCACTGTTATCTGTGTGAATATGTTACATACAGGTATAGTAGCCCAGGGTATGTGCTGTCAGACTGGCACATAGTGTATCATGGCAGTACTACTGTTGACAGTGCTAACCCAGGCAAGAGCAGAGTGCTAAATGTAGTACTGACAACAAGCACACCTGTGGGCATAGCTGGACACTGAGGTCTCTCTGTTGTATCCCTGGTGTGTGAGCTGTGCCAGAGTATATACCCCTTACTGGATAATAATCCATCATGTGGAATGTAACTGTAGACTACCATCTGTACAGCACATGTTAGTGAGGGCTTCTGACATGTAGTTATGGCATAAATATTGTTGTCACACGTCTGTCAACACACTCATGCTACTGCATAGTTACTCGCCAAGCTGATGACTGTCAGTCCGTGTACAGATGTGCAGATGGCAGGTATCCAGCTGGGATATGTACAGGCAACCTAAGCTTGATTGACACTGACATGTCTTCCCAGTTGTGTAAGAAGTAGCACATATAGGAGTTGTCACCCTGTACACACCACATGCCACGGGTACCTCCACTACACTATCACAGTCAACCGAACATGCGGGGGTACAGGTCTCCATCACAGACACTAACCATGTGTTGTAATGCATGTTGCATACATGTCAACTTGATCACCTCAGTGGCCATGTGCAGGAGGCACCTAGAGGATTGGCTGATTCATGTCATTCTCACCCAGAGGGTCACCATAGTAGTGTCTGTCGATAGATTTCCCGCTGCCACCTGGCAGGTGACAGGATACCACTGTACACACAACCCCTACACAACCCATCTCCCCTTGGACAATAGCTAGTTACACAGCTATGACCACCTGCAGCGATGCACCCCTGTACTGACACATGTGTACATGTACATGACTGAGTGTAGCAGTGTCTGGGTGTTAGCACACCTGCACTTGGGAATTCAATGAGGGCCTTCACAACCAATGCAACACTCATTGTCATAGTCAGTTGTGGCTGCTGCTGTATGGGTCATTACATGTACCCTGTTAATCTCCCCACATACCGGTTACACAAGCCTTGCAGTACCAGCACAACAGTGTTTTACAATTGGGTTGATAGGCATGGGATACCCATTGGGTTCTGGCATGTGTGTGTAGTTGTGCATGTCCATATATCTGTAGGGTACAGCATTCCACGACCACATACTCCTATTACTATAACCATTGCCACACAGTAGTACAGATAGTGTTGTTGCTGCCCACAGGTGAGGCATGACAATGCAGCACCCTACTACACGTGTGTCTTGTGCATTAGATGCATATCCCTGTAGTACCACTGTTGGGGTATACTATGGGTTGTATTGCAGTCGCTGCCAATGTGTGATGGTGGTTATGGCAGAGTATCATCATGGGTTTCAGGGAGTACAATATCCACTGGGGGATGTGGGTGCTGTGTACACTGTCCTTACACCAGGGTACACCTGGTATATGTCCTATGTACCACGTTATGGTTACCACTGTCACCATCAACCATACAGGTAACTGATACCACAGTCTAAGCCAGTTATGCATGTACTGTATGCAGCCTACCTGTAACACATTGGACACACAGTCAGGTTAGTTAGCAGTGATAGGCCCTGGTATCTCGGATGTGTGTCTGGCTGTTATCTGTCTGTTAATGTGTATATGACGGTATGTCACACTACGTCTTGTCCATATACACCCATTACATCCCCCATTAGCATACTCTACTTGTCTGGGGATGTTCTGCATGCAACATGTAACCTGGGGCACACCTCACCCTAAACACTGTGTGGTGTGTGCAATGTAAGCCACACACTTCAGTATCGTTACATAGCTAAGAAGGGGTGCAGTCCCAGTGTTGCCAAGTAACAGTGTGCGTGTATGTGGAAGGGTCTACATCAGGTTGCAGTGTATACATGCCTCAGCGGGTCACCTGTCCATGTGGCACAGGCAATAACCATTTTAATAACCTGTGACGTGTTCAACTGTACCCCAGATATGTCACAGCCATGGTGTCCCCATTGTGGAATATGACTGCAGACCATCCTCATGCTGACACATGTAAACCTACAACACAAATGGATAACATTATAGGGACTGCAATCACCCAGTGTTACTAATAGCTATAATGCATCATTGCTGGATGGCTACACTACCTGCCATATATGCATTACACTCTACCCCCCACAACATGTTACACTGCAGTACAGTCACTGTGTGCATCAGAACCATATCAGCCTGTCCCTGCATTGATGGTATGGATGACAGGGATGTGGCACAGCTATCATCATATGCACTGGGCATCCTTGTGCTGACACATGTACACCTACAACACAAATGGATAACAATATAGAGACCACAACCAACCCAGTGTTACTAACAGCTATGTGGCATCATTGCTGGATGGCTACACTACCTGCCATATATGTATTACACTCTACTCCCTACAGCATGTTACACTGCAGTGCTGTGGTACACTGTAGTACAGTCACTGTGTGAATCACAACCATATCAGCCTGTTCCTGCACTGATGGTATGGATGACAGGGTTGTGGCACAGGTATCATCATATGCACAGGGCATCCTTGTGCTGACACATGTACACCTACAACACAAATGGATAACAATATAGAGACCAAAACCAACCAGTGATACTAACAGCTATGAGGCATCATTGCTGGATGGCTACACTACCTGCCATATATGAATTACACTCTACTCCCTACAATATGTTACACTGCAGTACTGCGGTACACTGTAGTACAGTCACCATGTGTATCAGAACCATATCAGCCTGTCCCTGCATTGATGGTATGGATGACAGGGATGTGGCACAGGTATCATTGTATGCACAGGGTCTGATGTTGGTTTGCCAGAGGCCAAGGGCAGGCCATATATTTGACACCATGTGTGTGGGTGAGGGGGTTACTGTGGTGAGCTGGGCATGGTGATGTGGTGTGTGTAAGTATGGGGTTGTCCTAGGTGTGTTTGCATAGTGTGTGGGTATGCATGCACACAGTTCTGCCCTGTGGCTGCCCTACACAGATGTTTATGGACAGCTACAGACCATACCTGGCAAGGTGTGAAGTTCACTGCCTCTGGCCACAGACACGTGGACTGTGCCTGCCAGGAGGTTCCATGGGCATGTCCAGGTACAGGCCTCGATGTGCTACTCTCACCTGCTGATGACAAATGTCTGCTGGTACCAGGTTCCCCTTGTTGGCCAGGACCACATGCATATGGCTTGCTGTGGTGTGGTGTAGACAGCACACCCCCCACACTGCTGGGGCTGCTACTGCCACTACAGGAGCTCCTTGGTGTCCTAGCACAGCCACGTTGACTGCCAGCTGTTGGTGTTGCTGGCCCACGTCCACACTGATGTCGCTGTATCCCCACCACATGTTGAAGCAGGGACCCACTATGGCCAATGAGGGCCATCATCTCACAATGCCATCTATCCGTGAGCTCGGTATAAGCACGGATGGCACCAGACAGTTCACAGAGGTTGTTGCTTATAGATGCAATAGCAGCCCTCTGCAGCCTCAGGCCCTGTCTGGTGTAAAATTCTATACATGCCTGCACCGCCATGACAGCCTGCAACATGCGCCTACTGGTACCAGCTAAGTTGCCTATGCCAGGAGCATGATGTCCAGAGGCCCTACCATGAGCACCCTGGAATATTCGGCTATGTGGTGCTCTACCGGACATCCAGCTATGCCTGCTGTGACTGGACACAGTAGGCATGGTTACCGCACTTTCCTGTGCACTGCCACCAAACGCCAGCTGTCCCTCTGCTATGGCCACTGGTGATGGGGTATGTATAGGCACTGAAACTGTGTGCGGGGTTGGGATGGCTAAAAGAGGGATGTCAAATGTTGGAGCAGTGTTATCCCTGACATCCCCACCTGTGCCTCAATAGTACTGTCATCATCTTCGGTGTCTGTATGGACACCAACATCCGATTGCATGCAGGAGGGACCCTGACCCACCTCGCCACCTGTGGGGGGAAACAATAAACGCACTTTAAAACCTGTACAGCATTGCCTAACAGTGCACACACACACACACACACACACACACACACACACACACAGACACACATCCATAATACCTACCTGTTCATCTCTTTACAGAAAGTCCAACATATATGTCCATGTGGTACCCCATCCTGCATTATACTTGTTAACATATACACATTGATACCACTCCTTCACATATCAGTCCTCTAAATGCCTACACAAGCGGTCACACTACAAGACCTGTTACTACATTACCTGCCTGACCTGTGTGTAACGGTTTTACATGGTCCACTACTGTCATTCGGTATGCACCCTCTGTATGTCTGGACATCATGAGCATGGCCCCTATATGTGTGGGCTACTATCCATAATATCATGCACTGGTGTGGCATGTGTATGTAATGCTCAGTACATGCCAGATATGCTGCTCATTCAGCCTATCATGTGACAACTGTAATATATGGAGACACTCCCTGGTGTTGACTAATACTTCCCCAATGCAGCTGTACTGCTGCATACATGGATTGTAGGTGACCTCCATGCTGAATGCAATATTAAGGATGAACCTGGTGTCGACCTTCCCTCTTGATGCCTGTCCCATGCTATAGATCATATTATACTATCATCTGTCCTGTGATTAAACACATGACAGGTATTCCTGGTGTGTAATGTGGCAGTCCATGTCCAGATACTGCATGGTCCCAAAGGATGGTACAGCTGTATGAACACCTCACAATCTCACATGTGCATACATGGCCACCCACACAAACACACACATGCACACACGCATCCTACATGCATCAACCTCCCTTCACTTCACCAGAATGACCCTACAAACAAACTAACTAACCACCAGGATGCACACACACACACACACACACACACACACACACACACACACACACACACACACACAGGTGAGGTTGCACAATGATAGTACACACAGTCCTCCTATTACCCATTTGTCAACATGCAGAACATATGGTATAGAACAGCATGCAGTTCAGCTATAGTCAATCCATGCCAGCAACAGTATACATGTGTGTGATGCATGTGCTGTGTCACTAGGTGATGCCCCTAACCCTGGATACCACTGCTCCCATGTACACAGTATTGCTGTGCACCTGTTCTTCACCCTGACATGTACTGTGCACCACACCTCACAGGTGTACAATCCATTGCTGAATGTGTAGTACTGTGTCAGTTATGTAAACTTTAATGCTCACAGCCCCTATGTTTTTCAGCAACACATGCCTGGGATGGTATGTAGACAGTTGTCATTTGTGAATCCCTAAAGCCTGATCTACAGCTTTCAACATCAGTGGACCATTCATGACCAATCCAGTACTCTTACACTAACAACCATCAGAGCATACCATGGCAATGGGGGGTGTACACACCCTTCCTGATATGAAGCACCCATCTGTGATCTGCATTGGGCCCACATCACTGCATATCTTAACAGTACATGTACCCAATATGTGACATATGTCCTGTACTTTCACAAGCAGTGTCTATGGAATGTGGTAGTGTGTGGATGCTGACCGCTATGCATATACTCTGTGCGGGCATATTTGTGCTATGACAGTTTGACTCATCTCTCGTTGTGTGTAGTACAGCAGTCACTACTCCTGGTGGAGGTATACCAGCGTGGGCCATCTGCAATTGCCAGTGCATGTTCAGCCTGCCCTACACATGTCCCCCTACTCTGCATGATTGCAAGGTCTACACATGCACATCCCTTGGTGTTCACACAGTGCTGTCACTATTGCTGTGGGGTAAATGTTACATCTGCCCCAGGCCCTGAACCTGACTATGTGCAGATACTGCCATTCTTAGCATCCTTAGGATCCCTGCTGCAGTGCACTGGTGTGCCATGCTGACACCCTGCCTCTGTCAGCCTTTTTGCAGATGCATGACAAGTAAGCCCTACACATGTGTGTCACTTTACTGTGTCCCATACAATGAACACCACATGTTACAGCCTAGGCCCAGCTGATAATGTGGACTACTGTAATGCCATATGCCACAGTGTATCTCTGCAGCAGTTGTCATTGTCCTACAGGTATATACACTGGTGTTGCACTGTATATGGGTGTTGTTCCAAACATCTCGCTACTGTAGGCCATGTCTTCCACCATTATGTTACTTCCTGTGGACACATTCCGCAATGACAGGATGTTAGTTATCATGCAGGAGTCTGACATACCCTTCCAATACTCCATCATGGTCACCCCTGTGATGCCATGCATTTCACAGTAACAATACATGCACACCTACAGCATGCATTCTGGGTAGGTGTGCTAGATGTGTGCATGGAAAATACCATCACCATTACATGCCAGGTGTGTTGACAAGCATCTACGTAAACCATACTCACCAGCTACAGGCTGCTGCCTTGGTGGTATCCCGGAGGAACCTATATAAGAGGGTGAGTGATGTCATGTCAGTGGCCACACCTGTGGCAGTGCTACAGGGTGGGTGCAGTATTACAATACATCAGGGGTACATTTCCACAATACTACCACATCTGGACATCTGTTTATCACTACTATGCAGCAACACAATACATCTATGACATGTTCGATATGCATGATCTACCTGTACCAACCCAGATGTATATGCAACAGTGGTCTACTGATGTGCCCTGTGTCCTTACCTGCACGGTCCTTGGCTGGTGTGTGGGTGATACCCACCTCCTCGAAGGTGTCAGGCAGTTGGTGGCAGGCCGGACGGGCAGGTGCCACGAGGCTGGCCAGGAGCTCCTCCACACGTGTCAGGGGGATGGATTGCATGGCCCCCCTTTGGTAAGGTGATCCCCTTGGACTGCAGCAGCATGCCAATGGGCATTGCTAAGCAGGTCAGTACAATGATGCCGGACCTGCTTATAAATGCAGTTGTGCAGTCCAACATCATTGACCCTGTGGTTGTTCCACAGTGTGGTCCACTCCTGCTGGTCATGGGTGGCCCTGCCAAACAGCACAGGGTAGTGCTGGATTAAGTATGTGATCAGCACTTAATTTTCAGCTGCTGAATACATTGGCAAATGTGCATGTGATATCTTGGCTGAAAGACATAAAGATGGAAACAGGTCTGAGCAACTCATACAGCAAGGTTACCACAGTTCTTAATACACATCTGTGTCACCCCCCCACCATATCAGCTACAACAAACTCTACATACAACTCATTAGTATGGCTACTGCTTACCTACCAGTGGGGCAGATATTGTATTGTACCACACTTTCTGCTATGTGATTGTAGCCATGTTCCCTGTGTGAACACTGTAATTGCTGGCCTGCTACAGACTATTCACCTGCATGTCATTGACAGGGCCACTATGGTTCCATATATGCCTGTGGTACTGCTGCTTTGTGATTGCTGCACATCTGACATTCTGTATTATTGGGGATATATATGCATGCTGTTGGACACGTTCTGGTATTGTGTAGACTATTACTATCAACATATGTTCTATAACAGTGACACAATAACATGTATATCTACTATTGGCCAGCAGAACCACCTGTCCAGACTCATCTGCCCATGTTACCTGGCCACATCACGTGTGTCCCACCCTGTGGCCTCCTCATGTACTGGTCCAGCAATACAGTCAGGTGGAATGAACCCTGGGGATGTTGCCCCCCAGGGACACACACAGACATGTTCCTGTCCCCTGAGGGCAGGTTCAGGGTCTGTTCCATAACAGGCTCCACAGACACATGTGGGATGTGCTACATCACTCTGTGGTACCCAGGACACATTCACAGGGCCAACATGCTCCTCCTACTCAGCCTCCAGATCAGGCACCTTCAGGACGTGGACTGCTGTTGTGAGTAGCAGTGGGTGGGAGGCTTGTTCCCATTGTGTCCATATTGGGGCCCATGGGGTGTCCACATCACAGACCACACACACCATCCAGGGTGTTTACCCACCACATGTGTCACATACTACCCCTGTAGACTGTCCTCTGTATCTACCAACCCTGACCACCTCCACAACTATACGTGCCATACTTCCCCATATTCCCATTCCATATTTCACAGATGAGAGCAATGTGGTCCCAAAAAGGGGTTAACATGTGGCATACCCATCCATGTTGCACACACTGCCAGCTGTAGATATCTGTGTGTATTGCTGTGTGTGCTGTTGCCTCACACATAGCATGTATCACTGTGGTAGTAATATAGGGGACATGTATTTACACACATATATGTCTGTGTGCGTGTTTGTATATATGTTGACATGTGCATATAGGTATACATCTAGATATGTGTAGATACATGTGATGTATATATGTGCTCATATATATGTCTACACATGGGTATGTGAATATTTGTGGACATACATGTGTATATATATATATATATATATATATATATATTTATATGTTATATATGTGTACAGATGTACACATATGCATAGCTACATGTGGGATACATTCAGACATCAGGTCCACAATCTCACAACACCTTCCTGCACAGCTGCACTGTTCTACCTTTCTACAACACAGACAGGAACCACATATGGACACAGCCTGACATTAGGGGGGTATATGTAGGACCTGACTGCGGGTACCCTATTACACACCTATGGCATTCCTGCAAGCTACATTACAGATTAACCTGAGTATCCTGCAAGGGTTGGGCTATGGATCCCACATGTCCGTCATAATGGCATTACTCCCACCACTAGCTATTGGCCACGTAATATACATACTTTCCATTACACAACACACACTATGATGGTTTACATCCTGTCAGTCAGTGCTGATCTGCACAGTTGATGGCTATGGCCCACTACCCACAGGGACAGACACTATTGTCCATAGCAGCTGTTCAGTTGAACATAAGTACAACAACACCTGATGGCACATATAAATAATTCCACATCATCTATCCCATTATTATAGACCAGGTACTACATACAATTACATGCATATATACTTCACATACCTGTTGTGGGAATGACGTCTGTTTTGGATAGTTTGCTGGATGTTATTATAGTATTTTTCCTTTGGCTTTTGCTTTGCCTTTGCCTTAGGCTTCTTTTTTTTTTCTTTCTCTCTCTCTCAGTCTCTCTCCAGTAAATGGATTGAGCTGCTTTGACTAGATTGTAGCATGGTTTTGTAGATGATGCACATGATCGGGTGATGGCCTCTGCACCAATCAGTGTCCTCCACTTGCTAACTGCATGCAGCTTGCCTTGTAGTAATTCCAATTACCACTGTCATGGCAACCACCTACCATAAATCCCTACATCATGTGGGCGTGGTCCCTTTACCTTTCCTGTTTAATGGACAACCTTCCTGTGCGTGGGCATCAGTCTTGCAGACAGTAGGTAGCAATACCTCTTACAGGAGAACCTGCACACTCAGGCCAGCTACATATTTGTAGGAGGTTCCAGAACTACAAACAGAGTGTGAGTAGAGTTGTATGCATTGTATAGTACTGGTGTTACAGGGTTTGTGTGTACATACTAGTTTACCTTGGAATGCAGTCTGTCTGCATAGTTCTCAACTGTGGGCCTATCCTCTTGATGGCCAGAGGTGTGCATATTATGTTTTGTCTGTCCACCACACAGGTCTTGTGTCAGATATTTCAATGGCAGTGTGAGTGTTGAGTGCTATCAGTACTTGGCTACATCCATTTCTGTTTCTATCTTCAAATTCCTGACTAAGGGTATGTTGCAGACTATCCTGTAACACCAGTGACTTGCTTAGTGTATGACAACAGCTTTCCACATATGGGCCTGTGTTCCAGCCTCTGTCCTCCACCTAAATTCCAGGCTTTGAACATATGACATGCTGTCAGGGGGTGTTCTATAGTGGGCTGTGAGCATGTCATGCTGCCATTCCTGCCATCAGTCCACTGCTGTTGTGTCCCCCACACATATGGTGGGGTTGGGGTCATATATGTGTGGGCTTCACCTACACAATACATGTGTGCCCTTATGCACTCCAGAGGCCAGTGTATGTAACAGTGGCATATGGCCCTGTATTATTGAGTCTGGGGGGATGCACCATAACTAACCTAGGCTGTTACAACATGTGGGGGTATCAGGGTTTAGCTGCCTTAAGGCATCTGGATGTACATTTCCATAAAATCCACCTTGGGTAAATGCAGGCCTACTGCCAACTGCCATACAGACTGTTCTGTTTGTCAGTGTGCTTGTGATGGTGTCAGTTATGACTTGTTATGTAACAGTTACATCCCATTGTGTCAACTGAGGTCTTTATCCTCTAGTGATTGTCTACAGAGTGCAGATAGAGGCTGCTGAACTATACATCTGCATTACTTACTGTTGATTGTTTGTTATCCAGTGGCCCAGTCCAACTTTACTATTATACTAGTTGAAGGCCTTGGCCTGGACAGCAACATTTGTAAACCTTTCCAGGCTACTGCATTAGTATAACTGTTTCGCAGTTGCATTATTCAGTTCATATGGATGTCTGTGTCTAAACAGCTATATGACATGGCATATACAACTGTAATAGTACACAAATAAAGCTTTCTCATTTATACAAACCTGTGTGTGGTGTTATATCCTTTGACCTCCCTGTGGGTATATGTTGCAGGCAACGATTGTCATTTGTATGGGTGGCTCATACAGTGTCTAGTTGGTAAGGTGGCAACTGTAGGCATAGTAGCTGTTCCATATTGTGTGCACCTTCTACATTTGTATCTTACTATACATAAACAAACAAAAAGAATGCCTTGGACCACGGTCTTCTCCTCTATAGTGTCAACACCAAAATCACAGAGCGCCAGTGAAATTAACGCTTTTCAACACCAAAATCACAGAGCGCCAGTGAAATTAATGCTTACTATACATATCTCTGCATGTGTATGTGTAGTTACGTACATATATATATATATATATATATATATATCTGAATCTGCATATATGTGTCTGTGTATATATATCCAAGGGATGTTGATTGCTTCCACATTGTACATTCCCTATGGGAGCCAGACTGTACTGCATGATATGTTACTGATACCAGCCAGACATCATACAGGTGGAATGGAGTACTGTTAACATATTGAGCCCATGTTGTGTCAGGTCCTGGGTATGGGATCTGCAACAGTTGGTAGTGTATTGCAGGGCAGATGTGTTTGGCTGTGGGGTGGGGGCATACCTATTCGTACAAGACATATGTTGTGGACATATATGGTTATGTTATGTTCCCATTGTTATCTACAGATGTATGTCCGTATATACCTGTATATATATATATATATATATATATATCTGCTTACATATATTTAAATTGCTGTATATATATATATATATATATATATATATATATATATATATATATATATATATATATATATATATATATATTTAGGCATATAGATGTGGACATATATATCTATAGATGTATGCATTTGTATGTATATATGTTTATATATATATATATATATATATATATATATATATATATATATATATATATATATATTTCTATATTATATCTATATCTGCATATATAGATACGTTATATCTGTTTAGATATAAATATATATACACACATACATATATCTACATGTTGAAATACATTCCCTGTACTGTTGGATGACTGGGCTGGATGATATGTTTGTGAAAACATCAGGGTTATGTATCTCTGACATGGCTTAGTGGTAAATCACTTTGGCCATGGTGTGCAGGGTCCTGGGTTTAAGCCTTGTAGAGGCTGTTTATTTTGTTGCTGGGCACAACAAGGGCTGTTGGATACAGAGTGATTAAGGCACTTTTAAGCAGTTGTAAGTGGGTTTACGCTGAGGTAAGCACTGCTATCTTCCAGTTACAGTTTCTTATACTCAGCTTTTAAATTTCTTAACATGTATAGAGATTGCTTAACCCCACGCAAACAGGCTTAAACCCACTTACTGCTGCTTAAAAGTGCTTACTCCTGCTTACCCCCATGCTAATTTCTTTAAAATAAAAGAAAAAAAGGGTTGATAGGAAAGTGGTGAAAAAGGGGCACAAAGAGAGAAAGACAGTAGGGAAAATAGCTAGGGATGTGCAGGAAGGGTGTGGGGAAGGTTCATAGCTATCCATTTCTTCTACAGCAACAGCTGTGCATGTACACTGAATCTGGAGGTAGAGTTGGACACTCAAACCCCTAGCAGGGGGTGAGGACAACAATAATAAGTTGTGATGCCAATTAGACCAGATTACATATGCCCAGTGGACACATGTGCGAAATGGACAGCTATGTATGGGGCAACCTTTTTTTTGGGGGGGGGGCAGATTTCCTTTTTTTTTTTTTTCAGGTGAGAGTGGAATGTTGGGGAGGGATAGTAAATATATGTGGAGAGGTAGGTTGGGTAGGTTAACAGACAAGACAAACAAGATGCATACAGGGGTGGTATGTGACACATGTGTGGGGTAAACACCTTGATGGAGAGGGGTGTTGGGAAATCAGAAGCCCATGATCCCCCTAGTGGACACAGTGTGACTGAGGTCCCCACCCATGGGCAGTCACCACTGCACCTTCACAGCCCCGAAGGTGGCTGTGCTGGGGGCTGAGTTGCAGAGCCAGGCTGACCATCTAATGATGACATGCGGCCCTTGAGCTGGCATAGCAGATCATCAAATTGCTGGTTGAGCTCGCTATGCACCACAACCTGGACCTGGCAATTGGTGACAGGTTCCTGTCTGCACCCACTCCTGGGGGGTTGAGCCCCATCCCCTGAGGGGGTTCCACCCGAAGGTGGTGCAGGACTAATGGACAGGGAGGTCCCAGGTTGGGCCCCAGACATGCTGGTGCCCGGTACCATGGCCAGCTGAGGAGGGACAGGTGGGTCCGCTGGGACCGGCCTTCTGAAACGTGCTATAGTGTTTAGATTTTATCATCATATATGGGTTAGTAGTAGTCAACACATTCCAGGGTTAGGTATAACAGCATGCATAGATATTCCCATTAACCCAGACATCAGATACGGAACAGTTGCATAGCAAGCAGAACACATGCATATGATTCAAAGATGGCTGCCATTCTGTAAACACTGTTGACCTGCAGCTCTTCAATAAACCTGAGAAAAATCTGTAACCTGAGTCGATACCTAGAGGTTTGAACATCAAATTAAAGACAAAAAAGATGCATCTACACTTAATTAATCTATAATCAGGAATAAAAGTGGGGAAAAAGTATTTATCCATCAGGATTCCAAGTGATTAGCTAGCTCTGAAGAGAGAAATAAACAAAGGACTGTGTGCATTCTTCATTTTACCTGTCTGCTTGGGGAAAGGAAAATGTCACAAGAAGGAAAAAGCATGGAAACAACTACTACCAAAACAAAGCTGTTGGAATTACAGTCACCAGTAAAGGATGGGAGTGCGAAAAAACAAAGAATTACTAGACAACAGGAACAACAGAAGCCAGAGACTAGATCTAAAACTGATCAGCCACTGAACATGGACGATATCATACATGCTTTGTTACCTATACAAGAAGCTTTCAAGGACTTGACTACTCAAATACAAACTTTTGGAGTTTCATGTAATCAGCTGCTTCAGAGAATGGACAAAACAGAGGCTAGAATTTCGGAAACGGAGGACAAAATAGACTTGCTGGAGAAGAAAACAAAGGTATATGATGTGGATTTACAAGCCATGCAAAGCAAACTTACTGATTTAGAAGTGAGGTCTAGGAGAAACAACATTATTATTAGAGGGATCCCTGAAAACATTCAGTATGTAGAGCTAATACCAACTATAACACAAATACTTGAAATTTTGTTAAATGATGCTGATGGAGTGAAACAAATTGTTATCAAAAGGGCACACAGAGCACTGAGAGAGGTACAAGCTTCTAATATGCCTAGACCTGTATATGCTAAGATATTGAACTTTCAAGATGTTAGCAAAATACTTTTTACTGCAAAAAAGAATGGTGGCTTTGTTATGTGGAAAAATAATAATATATCTCTGGCTCAGGATTTACCACTACAAGTAAGGCAAGCTAGGCAGTCTTTATCTGCATACTGTAAATTTCTGATTGACAAGCAAATTAAATTCCAGATGAAATACCCTAATGTGCTTACATTTATGGTGGATGGGATTAAATACTCTGTTTCTACTAAAAACGAGGCAAAGAGAGAGTTTCTGAAGGTTTTTAAAGTTTTACCTGCATCAGAAACTGAAAGAAACTTCCGTTGAGACTGGCATGCTCCTGAGGTCAGATCCAGTATGTACTATACTTCGAGGCTTAGGTAATCCTTTGTTCCCTGCTTAAGTTATTTAGGCCTCTGTAAAAGCAATAAAACTGTTTGTTTGTGATAATCCGAGGGCCTGCTGGCCGTTTTCCAAACTTTTATGACCTCTACGAACTATTTTTGTCGATTGGTAAACAGGAAATCCCTTGAATGCAGTTGAGAGTGTGGATTTCGATGTAAGACTTCCTGTGGTCCGGCTGTGGAAGTGGTCCCCCGTCACAAGTATTATTGATGGTTTCCTGGCTTGAGAAGCTGAAAAGAACTGACATAATGTGTTAATGCTTTTTTTAACAAGTAAATAACATTAGAATGTGTACGTGAAGCACATAATAACATTTGTTTTTCCTGTTTCTTTTTCCTTATGCTTATAGTTTTGAACCAAATCATATTTTTACACTATATGCAGTGGGTGCAAGGTTTAGCACTGTATATATGAATATAAATAGGTAAATAGTGGCTATTGGGTGGTGTTAATCAGACAACTAATGTTAGTATATTTGGGAACTAAAGCATGCAACTGCAAAACTTTGATAAATGGTAGTTGCAGGCACTGTGTATGGTACAGAATTATAATGTGGGATGCATTTATGTTTTTTTTTTTTTGTTTGTTTTTTGTTTTTTTTCCTCTTTCTTTCTCTCTCTCTCTCAATAAAAGTGGTATATAAATAATGATTGTAAAAAAAGAGGTATTTGGGGTAGGAATAAGTAGCTAGTCAATATATTAAAAATTTTCTTTAAATGGTAATAATACCTTACAATGGAGATTTGCTTAATTAATAGTTGGAACATAAGCTGTAGAGCAATAGCAGTGTTTGTTAGGGAATGTTTTGTTTAGACTTTGTAGTAGCTAAGTTAGAATACATAGGTTGTAAGTTTAGGAAATGTTTTAAGTTTTATTACATGAAGCTTTTAAATATGTTTGTGTTTTTAACCTTGTTCATGTTTTCTCACATACAAGACCTATATAAATCCTGGTCTAGGGGTAAAGTGGGTAAGCACTGGTTTGGGATGGGATGTAGGAAATGCTTCCAGATTATGTTTAGTATGCAGTTAGTACATATCCATTGGACAATTTCCCTCTTATACTATTATTGGATAATTAGACCTGTCAATGTGGGAATTAGACTCATGGAATGTTAAAGGGCTCCAGAACTTGAAGAAGAGGAAGCTGTTGCTACACATATTGCTACAGGACAAAGCACTGTTTGCATTTTTACAAGAAACACACTTGTTAAATGATCAGTGGGATGATATTAGGAAAAAGAACTGGATCAGAGCGGTAGTGGCATCATAAGGTAAGACAAACAGTGCTGGAGTAGCCATAATTATTAAAACTCAATACAAAGACAAGATTTTAGACTCTAAAGTGAATCAAAATGGGTGATGGTGTTATGTTATTTTATCGGATAATGCGTTTGATAAACCTCTTTTACTTTTAAATATATATGCACCATGAAATGACCAACAAAGTTTCATAACATCATTATATCCAATCTTAACACAGTATGATGGTTATTATTTTATTGTGGGTGGGGACTGGAATACTTATCAAAATCCAAAGTTGGATAGGTCTTGTCCACAAAGAGCATTTAATAAGCAGGCCGGGATAGCATTAAATGACTTCAAGGAAGATTTTCAATTTTATGACCCCTTTCGTTATGCACATAATATTAATAATGCAATTAGGTATACCTTCTATTCACCATGCCACAAAATGTGGTCTAGAATAGATTTTTTCTTGATATCCATAGCATTAATGAATTTGGAACCAATAGTGGTTATACATACTCGTTATCTATCAGATCACTCAAAAATTTCGTTAAGTTTTTCTAAAGATTTAAAAGATACAAGAATACATAGAGGTTACAATTGGCCACTTAACCAAATCTGTTAAATAAAAAGGATATAATAGATGGAATTGTAAAATATCTGAAAGGCTTAACAGATAGGATGAAGCTTCAGGAACATACTCCTGATATTGAATGGGCAGCAGCTAAATCTCAAATTAGAGGATTTCTTTTGCAAAAAGCCTCATATTATAAGAAAATGCAAAACAATGATATTCAAAAATTAGAAACAAAAGTGAAGCTACTTGATAAAGAACTGATTCAGAATTTTAATGCTCAAACAGAGAAGGAAATGTTGAAATGTCAAAGGGATCTCTTCTTGCTGCATAATAGTAGATTAACACTTCAGGAGCATAGGTGTTTAGTGAAATATGCCAATAATGTTCAAATACCATCAAAAGCATTGGCAAGGATTATAAATCAATTGAAAACAACTGTACATATTTCAGAAATACAATGTAATGACACAGTGTATTCTAAAACTGAGGATATTATTGATATTTTTGAAAAAATCTATACCAAGGTATATGAGGGTCAAATTGATAGGTCTATACATAAACAGAATAAAAGATTCTTGCAAAAAATTAACTTTCCAAAATTAGAAGAGAGTCTGCAAGGTGATCTGATTAAACCTATATCTCCAGAAGAAATAGTATATGTAATTCAACATATGAAAGTACATAAGTCACCAGGTCCTGATGGTTTGACAGTTGAATTTTATAAAGAGTTTGCTGATAGTTTTGGTAAAATATTGTCTCAGGTATTTAACTACATAATCAGAAATAAAATTAGTGATCCTCACCTTAATGCGTCAAAAACAATATTTATACATAAAGCTAATTCAGACCCCCAAAGCCCGGACAATTACAGGCCAATAGCATTAATAAATGTGGATATGAAAATTCTAACTACCATTATAGCATGTAGGTTAAAAAGATTATGATGCATTTAATTTCTAAGGAACAGGCTGGATTTATGGCAACTAGACAAACTAGTGATAACATACTTACACTACATAATATGATGATGTATGCTAAACAAAACAACTCTAATATTTATGCCCTTATAATAGATGCTCAGAAAGCATTTGATAGAGTGGATATAAACATTTTGTTTGATGTGTTACCTTATTTCAATATGCCCCAGGAATTTATTCAGATACTACAAATATTATATAGTAATCCGTATACTACGTTATATATTAATAAGAGTTATTCTAAAAGAATACAGATTAAAAATGGTACACGGCAGGGTTGCCCTTTGTCCCCCTTATTGTTTAACCTTTATTTAGAACCTCTATTTTTATATATTAAGCAAAATTTGTATCATAATGCACCAATACTTTATAGGAATAAATTATTAATGTCGGCATTTGCTGATGATCTTATTATTTATTGTACAACCCCAATTTCTGATAGTGAAAAGATATTAAATGTTATAAATGAATTTTCAGAAGTCTCTAATTACAAAATTAATCTGGAGAAAACTAGTATTTTCCCATTAAGAACCCCTAAACCTTTTTCATTAATGTCCCTGGTGGGGAAGATATCATGTAAAGAAAATATCAAATATTTGGGTATTAACTTCTCTACGGATAATAAGGATTTTTATAGTAATAATATTAAACGAGTATGGAAACAAATAGTAGCTGATTGTGGCAGATGGAGGAATTTAAGACTACCGGTATTGGCAAAAGTATCGATAGTGAAAATGAATATATTACCACGAATGTTGTATATCTTTAGGTCTGCTCAAGTATCAATTTCAAAGGCAGTTTTTAAACAAATTCATAAAGACTTAGCTAAATTTATTTGGGATCCAAAGAAAACTAGAATATTGTATGAGAAATTAATGACCCCGAAGAGTAGAGGAGGACTTGAGTTACCGAATTTTGAAGTATACTATTTAATTGTGAACGCCAACAGGAGTTTAAGAATTGCTAATTACGATGTAACTAGTACAAAGTGGATACCAACTTGGGTGGTCTTGAATTACAAGCATATTCTAGATCAGAATATAAATCCTAAAGCTTTACCCTTTTTGGGTAAAAATAGTTTGATAAAGTATGGGATTATGGACCACTTAAAAACATATGTGTTATCTTTGCAAAATTTATTCCAATCAGTAGACTTGTTGCAATATATTATGGTTTTTCAACCTTTCCATAGAAATCCCAATTTTAAACTAAATAATCAGTTGATTGATCTTAGTAAATTCCCATTAATAGTTAATTTGACTCTGATTGATGTTTTTAATAAATTTAATTTATCGGCTTTGCAAGTTAGACAGGAATTGAACCTTCCTAAGAGTTATATGGTTATAATGAGACAAATCAGAGAACTTGCTCTGAGTCATTTTGAAAACTTTAAACCTGTAGCCGGAATTGTGGATAAATGCTCTGAATTGTAGCAGGCTCTCCAATAGGAGGTCAAATTTATAACAAGAACAAATAAATTAATTAAAGATTTAAAATTCCAGGATAAAATTCTGTTGTCATGGTATTGGGTAAACAAAATGACAGTAGCAGATAATCAGGTATTAAAAGCAATTGATTTAACAATAGAATCGGTCTCTTTTCAAAAGTTGATGTATACGCAGTTGATGATTTGGAATAATGCTTATTATACACGTCTTAGGTTACATAAATTCAATCCTAGGAAATCTCCAACTTGTCCATATTGCACAAATCAAACAGCGGATCTTCTTCATATGTTCTGGAGCTGCAAGTGTATATATAAACTTTGGAACTCTCTTAGAACACAACTACAAAAGATGGGTTATCAAAGTTCAACGTTATCATGGGAATTTATGATTCTACATATTCCTCCAAGAGAGCTCTCTAGATCACAAACTATAATATGTATGAATATTTTTTTGCTGATGAAGTTGTATATAGCTACAAATTGGTTAGAACCAAATAAGACATCATGGGATAATTTTAAGCTTGTGGCTACAAAGCATATATTAGCACATAAATTACTCCTGAAGCAAAGTAACAAAAATATTAATAACCCGAAAATATGGGAAAGGTTTTTAATATTATATTAGCATAATACTGTTATTAGGAATATATTAAAGTTTGGATGTATATGTGGAGGAAATAATGTTTTGGAACCATATATGATATGTATGGACGCAAAGTACTTTTACAATGTTTTGGTTTTGTTTTTTCTTCCCTGGTGTTTTATTTTTTGGATTAATGACGATTTTTATATGGAAGCATTTCGTGTAGATATTGTATATAGTTTTGATAGTAATAGTAGTGAATTATGTGTGTGATTTTATTGTATTTGGAAAATATATATCAATAAAAATTTATTATGGAAAAAAAAAAGAACACATGCATATATGGGACCACAGTGGTAATAAGAACAGCATGCAGGTACATTGATGGCACCATAACACCAATGTTGGAATGATTCAATATAGCACATGCATGGGAACAAATAAATATTTATCAAACAACAGGACATTTTCAGAACATTGGAGGAGTCATTACTCACCGGTTGGGGTGGGTATGTTGTTTATTTTTGGAGATATGGTGGGGGGAGAGAAAGGTGCCAATTAACAACTAGTATATTCCTGTAGTCCACATTACTTTCCTAGTCAGTGCTGTTATCTATACCTTACATGTCTTACTACACTACCCTATAGCCTTAGTTTGGACAGTGATATGGCTGTCATCATCGTTATACATGAACTGGTTTTACCTGCAGTATACACTTTTACATGGTATACTTGTGGAGGGAATGTATGTTAAAACTAACTAACTGTTTCTCCACATACTCCCAGAGTCTGGGTTGATGTGCACATGGCTATCCAACTCTTTCTGCACAGACTCTGGCCATATGTTGACCACATGCAGATGTACTGGGACATATCTAGAATATTGCCCTATCCAGCCTTTAGTGACTTGACACACACATATACATGCTTAAATACACAGTTATATTATGTAACATAGTGTGGGTGACAGTGATACTTTATTATTCAGAGAAACTGCAACACTCACAATTCCCTACAATACCAGAGTAAACAGTACCAGTACAGGGTATAATGTTTTTTTTTCTCAGCACAGTGTTCGTATCCAACGTACCTGTGGGAGCAATGTTTGTTAGCACTACCTGAATGTTGCCACACAAAGTTCCAGATTACACATTAGTATTATGCATATACATCTCACTCTGTGACTGCACACACTCTGGTCACAGCTTGACAACATGAGGGTGTAGATAGGACATACTTGGCTTATTACTCTCCTAACAGTCTCGGAAGTTGCTACAGTGACAGGTTTGTTCACATAGATGTTGGACAATCACTTGTATTCCCTGTTTGCTTGCTAAACATCTGGTATCATCCCACAGACTTACCAGGGGGACAGGGGGACATGCAGCAGATATGGGCCCATATACTGGATATTTTGGTCTCATCTGTACAGTTGTGGGGTATGATTCTGTATGCAGCTTACTTCCACTCCCAGGATTCAGACCAAGGCTGTGTCTGCTACAACTTAAACACTGTCCATCAGAGTTGTGTGTGCTATATAGATATTGCTGTATATCTCCTATCTGTTTTCTATTCTATAATTCTCCTGTGCTTTTGCATTCTGACCTTGTATTACAACACTCATACAGATTTCCTAGACAGATATATTTTGTAGGACAGTGTGGGTGACAGTGATGTGTAATACCTCATTAGTCAGAGCAACTGCATCACTCACAATGCCATACAACTCCAGTGTAAACAGTACCAGTACAGGGTATCATTCTTGTATTTCTGGGCACAGTGTTGGTATCTGACAGACTTGTGGGAGAAATGTTTGTTAGCACTACCTGATTGTTGCCACACACAGTACCAGATTCCACATTACTATTATGCATATACATCTCACTCACTTACTGTATACACTCTGGCCACTACTTGTCAAGATGGGGGTGTAAATGGAATATACATGGCTTCTTAGTCTCATAAGGTTTTGGAGAGTTGCTAGTGTGCAAGCTTTGTTCTCATAGATGTGTGTCAATCAGTTGTATTTCCTGTTTGCTGCCTACACATCTGGGATCATCTCACTTATTTCCCGGGGGGATAGGTTAACAGGCAACAGATATGGGGCACTTTACTGGACATTCTGGATGCAGACTACTACCACTGGCAGGATTCAAACCATGGTTGTGTGTGCTAAAAAAAAACAGTTCACATCTCAGTTGCATGTGCTATTCAGGTTTGGTTGTCTGCCTTTTCCCTGTTTTCTGTCTATGTGTTTCTCAGTTGTACTAAATGGCCTCTGGGGATTACACCAGTCATATACAGGCATTCCTACATATTCTGTTTATGGTGCATGATGTGAATAACAGTGCTTATTACAACAGTACTATTACGTGAATGCAAATCTACATTACCATATGATACCAGAGTATACACATGCAGTCCAGCAGTTAGACCTTTATTGTCAGGCTATTAAGCTTTTATTTATGTACATACTATATGAGTCTTTTCCTGCCATATTCTCTGGTATATGCAGTACTTGCCTTAAACAATACAGGTTTTATACAGGCAATTAATTTAATAATACATTTAGATTTATTTCCTATGGCAGTATAAGCAAGAGTATTACTGACCTGCCTCGCATCGCAACCTCTCCAGGTGACTGCCATGGGCCTTCTGGTTCGTGACCCACTCAATTGCAGCTGTGGAGGACATAAGAGGAATATTTAGCCATACCTATCAATGATATACATGAGCAGGCAATTATTAAACAGGTAGTGGAATGATACTTACACAGCTGGAACATCCCCTGCCATTCTAGCCTCTTGGATCCACTGGTCCAAGAGGTCCCCCTTATGCTGCTTCAGGTTGGCATAGTGATGCCTGACCTGCTTAACAGTTTGGGGTATGCCAGTGTCACTGGTAAGGTTACAGGCGAGATGGTCCCAGGCATCTGCCTTAAATTGGGAGCCCTGGTACTGGCCCTACAGCAGTGTCTGTTCATGGTCTTTGACAAGGAGTCCTGCCATAACTCTGGACTCCTGGATGCACTGGCACTGCGCTCAAAAGCGCACACCTTCTCCCCTTCCTGACATAGTGCCTGCAGGGGAAGCTACAGCCAGTTATGAGATGTATTCCCGCCTCTCGGGTTTAAGTAAGGCAGATTTCCCACACTTTTTTTGTGATTGGCTGGTTTTGAAAAGGCTAAGCTATGAGCAAACCTACTTACCCATGGTTGGCATTGTTTAAAGGGATATAACACTGGGCACATTGAGTTAGCTGCCCTACACATTGGTTACACCTCCTAAGCTGGCCTGTGCAATGCTTAGCATTGCTTACATTTGACTTTGCATTATATTTCCTTTTTGACATAGAGTTATTATTCATTACATCTTATATGTATGCCTGATATCCATGATTCATGTCTACGTACACTGTATGGGGTCCTTGTGTTTTAGTGAGGACTTCAGTACTCTATTACAATTACACCTGACTTCTGGGCTTACTGCTGCACTCCAGTTCACATATTTATGTTATGTAGTGGGTTATGGAACATATATCTGTATACTGATTCTTTTTACAGGTTCAGTCTGATTTTACTATAGTGAAGACTTGTTTGCTGATACCTTGTTCTTCTGTACTTCTGTGATGGCTTGGTGGTTAACTACTGTGACTATAGGGTCCAGGGTTCAAGACCTGCAAGGCTGTTTATTTTGTTGATGGGCAGAACAAGGGCCATTGGATACAGAGTGGTTAAGGCACTTTTGAGCATTTGTAAGTGGGTTTGCATGGGTTTGCATGAGGGTAAACAATGCTAACCTCTGGTTACATATGCTTACAGAGAGTTAGCTTCAATATTGCTTAACCTGTGTGTGCATTGCTTACCCATGCACAAATGGGCTTAAACCTGCTTACTAGTGCTTATATATGCTTACTACTGCTTATTGGTGCTTATACCTGCTTACTATTGCTTTATTCATTATGACACTGACACCTCACGTGCATTTTCTACAGTACTCCATTTCATAAATATATGTTATTTAGTGGGTTATGCAACAAAAATATTGGTCATAATGTGCTTTGCCAGGGGAAATGGAATGTGTTGCAGTGGGACTTGAATCGGGAATGCCTGCTTGTAAGGTGAATGCTCTGCCCACTACACTATTGTTATGCTGCTTCAGTTGACTTTATCTTCCTTTTTATCCTCTTTAGTCATTTAAGCTGCATTAACCGTAGCTAAGCATTGTGCACACCCATGCACCTACGGTTATCTTTAATCAGAATTTAAAAAAAAATAAAAGGGTTTGTTCATTTTATTTCTATATACTTGCTGTTGTACACTTGGGGACTGCTGGTGGGAATATGCGGACACCTATGAGCGGTCTCTCTCATTTCTTAGCCCTTTCAGCTGTTCTTCATTGCAGGGGCTTGTATATTCTGAGAGCTCTGCTCTCAAACATGCCCCTGTAGTCTTACACACTCTTTGTAAGATTAGGAGCTCAGGTAGCGTGCCTCATTACTATGCATGGTGTGCTGCCACCCTACTCCTAAACGGCCACTTGCATGCAATACTAAGCTAGTCCTGCATGGAAGGTTAGTAAATCTGGGGGTTTATCTTTGAATTATCCAGATCTATGCTGAAGAAGTGTCAGATATCTCAGTTTTTCATTTATGGGCCACACCCTCTTGTGCCTTTCAGAATAAAAGTCTACACGAGATTTAATGAAGGTAGCAGCATGCAGTGGAGGTAGAGGTCAATGATATCCGAATCAGATCTTACTGTCTGAAATAACAGTGCTGATAAACTGAAACAAGACTGAGTTATACTGTACCCAGCTTCTGCACTCATTATACTGTCCATAGCTTCTGAATTCAGAATTGTTTCCTTCCTCATGAATGGCAGAATTAATACTAACTGCTGTGCTTTCTGTAGTTTCTGGAATGCCGGATATTTGTCCTGAATTTTACACTCAGTCTAGAGTGTCTGTACTGAACCTCGGTGGACTGTACTGCTATGACGTTCTGTGTATTAGTCTGAAGTAACTTAGTGAATTCTGTGTCCAAAATATTTCTCTTAATAATATCAAAGCCCTGTAAATTTCCAACAGGTTCTGCTCACCTCTTTAACGTTGGTTCCCAAGCTTTTTACCATCTAAATAAGATCTGTTTGTACTTAATATACTGCTCATTGTGTTAGCACATTTTATCTTTATCAGTATTTTACACTGAAGGTTATTTCTCTGAGCTCATTTGTATCCTTCCCTGAACATTCCTTTTTATCGAAACTGCATGTAAAATGTAAAATATAAAATGAAGATAAATACCTGCTTTAACTCATTACACCTGAGTGACGCCTCCAGGTGCATCTGTAGTTAACTCCTACCGATGCCTCTAGGCATCAAATATTTCTTGTTCATATTTGCATCAATTATTCCAAAATCATGCTATGTACAATGTTTTAAATGATTTCATATTAAATCTTCCACAATGGAAAACTCAACTGCATAATTATTTGACCTCTGTCCAGTGCAGATATTAACTGTATTTTTTATGATATTAATTTATAGAGATATAATTTTCAAATGTTTCTAAATATCTCAAAAAACAAGTAACACAGACAGAACTCCTTAGCCTCATATGAAAATTCTCAGCTACATGAATAAACTGCTGTTGACAGTATGTGTGTAACTTGAGTGATTGCTGAGATATTGTATGTTTACAAAATATTACAAATGTAATTGTTACTGTGTTTACGGTGACTTATAGGTTCATAGGTGTGTACTAGGCTAATGACCCTGGAGCCTTTACAAGCCTAGTCCATAGGATTACCCTGGCATCGTGCCACCCGACCTTAGTTCCCAATGCCTCTGTCAAGTAGAGCCACTGGAGTGATCCCCTGGGTGAATTTTCTATTTCCCATCCACTCATCAAGATTTCTCTGGAAGAGAGCCAGTGAGGTGCTCTGCTTGACATGTATGGGAAGTCTATTCCATAGCATGGGCTGTCTCTGGGTTATAAACCTGTCCCTCCAGCTTGTTCTGTTGATTGTGGTAATTAGGTTCAGGTCTCTGGAGCGTGTAGTGCAGAGGGATTGGGATTTCTTTAGATGTAGCATTTCTAACAGAGCTAGGTCAGACATGGCTTTGTAAATCAAGCAGAGATCGCATCTAAGTAGGCAATAGGAGTCAGAGAATAATTGAAGTTTTTTGAGTCTGTCCATATAGGCCTAAGATCCTCTTTGTGAGGTATTTTTGCGGCCTCTCCAGTTGTTGTTGGTGTCTAGTGAGGTACATGCCAAATAGGGCATTGTACTCGATGATTGCCCTAATGAGGGAAGAGTAGAGGGAGACAATGCCCTCTTTCTTCCTGGATGCAAAACCCTTAGTAATGAGATGTGCCACATAGAAGGACTTTCTGACCACAGTGGCAATGTGGTGGTCAAAAGAGAAGTTGCTGTCAACTTGTGTTCCCAGATTTCTTATGACACCTTCTGTGTTCAGTGGACTACCATTGATGTGATAATTCATGGGAACCAGGTTTTTCCCAAAGGGGATGATGACACCATTTTTGGTATTGAGCTTAAGGCCATGGTTCTGACACCAGTCATTGGTCTCAGTGAGGCCTTTCTGTAGGATGTCAACATCACTTGGGGAGTTAATTATGGCTCCCAACTTGCAATCATCTGTGAACTTTGTCAGCCAGAGTCTCTTCGTGTTGGCCTGGACTTCAGAGAAGTAGATACCAAACAGGAGAGGACCCAGGACCGAACCCTGTGGGACTCCACTCATGACTGGTTGACAGTCTGACTTGGAGTGAGCTACTTTCACACTGTGGGTTCTATCTGTGAGCCAGTTTGCAACCCACCTAATGATACAGGGTTTGATGCCTAGCTTAGTGAGTTTTTCTATGATTCCTGAGTGGGGAATGGTATCAAAGGCCTTGGTCAGATCAAGGTAGGCTGTATGAACCACCTTGCCTTCATCCACAGCTCTGGTGACTGACTCAAAGAAGTCGACCAGGTTGAGCAGACATGATCTATCCTTCACAAAACCAAACTGTGTGGGATCCAGAGTTTGGAGGTTCCCTATATCTTTGTTTATTAGGTCCATGATGATGTGTTCCATAGCTTTGCATATCAGACTTGTCAGGCTAATGGGACAATAGTTCTCAGGGTCTGTAGTCACTCCTCCTTTGTGGAGAGGGATGACTGTAGCAGTGCACCATTCAGTAGGGACAAAGCCTGAGGAGAGGCTGTGACTTGAACATGGCACACAGGTGAGGTGCCAGTTCACTCTGTAGTTCATGTAGAACACTGCCAGGGATATTCTCAGGTCCCATAAAAGCTGTATTCTTAGCCTTGGATAGTGCTGTTTTAACCTGTGCAGCAGTAATACTGGGTGCCTGGCAATCTACTGATATTGTGACTGGTCCTTTAGTGGGGGAGAGAGTGGTAAAGTTGGCACTGAATTTGTCAGCCAGTATATTGGCAATATCTGTTGGCTAGGTATAGGAGGTACCATTGTGCAACAGCTTCGAGAAAATCTGGGTAGTGCCGTGGAGATTCTTTACATAACTATAGAAGGCCTTGTGGTTGTCTTTACTATCTGCTGCAATTCTGTTTTCATAGCTAACTTTAGAGGATTTGATGAGGAATCTCAACTTTTTGTTGAGGTTGATAAGGGAGTTTTTCCAGTCTTGGGACTTCACCTTATTTCTCATCAGTTTTCTCCTTCTGTTGTAGAGTTTGTTTATGGCAGGGGACCACCAGATTGGCTTCCTTTTTTTGGAGGAGAGTGTCTTGGTTCTATTGGGTATGGCGAGATCCATGCATTTGTGTACGTGTACATACAGGGCATTATTGTATGATTTGGTGGTCATGCAGCTGTTCTCCAATTGTATGGGTGCTGTGAAGTTAGCCACCTCTGTGTTTAGGAGCCCAAAGTTAGCTTTGGAGAAGTTTTTCATGGTGATTACCTTTGTGGGGGTGGGGTGGGGTGGGAGGGTTGTAGATTTCCAAGGTGATTAGTTTGTGGTCGGATCTAACCAGGGAGATGTTGACTATTGGTACACAGCAATGGTCACCTATGTTAGTATTGACCAAGTCAAGGATGTTGCTACCTCTAGTGGGGGTAAGAATGAGCTGGTCCAGGGTAAATAAAATTCTGTTTATGGCCTAGGACCAAAAAAATACTATCACTATAAAAATAGTTTGTGTCACAGAGTTTGTCATTTATATTTCTTTCATAACCCCTATGGTTCCAGAGATATGAGCATTTGTTTGAAGTGTGAGGATATATCGTTGATTCTGTCAGATAGATTAGGCTCCACCCATTGAAAGTTACAGTGCAAACTTCCTGAGATCCAATGGAGTGAATGAGATAATATGGCTGTATTTCTAGGCCTATAGAAGGAGAATACTGTATTTATGTCTAACAAACTATATAGTATTGTAGCCCTTTTGGGTGATGCACTGTGGATGACAGTAAGCTGGATAGTATACTGTCCAGTAATGGTACCTAATACATAATGTACAGGGTTTAGTTCAATGTCCTCTGCTTATAGTAATGATAGTAATGCCAGAATAAGCAAATGTCTAGGTTTGCAGTTAGATTGCTGTAACAGTGTCATGTAGCAGGACAAAATATATTTATAGTTGCTTGATAACAAGGGAAGGTATTTCAATGCTACATTACAGCAATAACCCATGTCTGGGTGTGGGTAATGCTGAATTTACCCATGGTTGGTGTGGTTTGGTCACAAGGGCAAAGCCTGAGTGACCAAACAAAGACAACCGTGGGTAAATCCAGCATTGCCCACACCCAGACGTGGGTTATTGCTATTATACAATGACATTATTTAAGAAAAAAATACTTACTTTTCCTAAATAATGCTCTTGCATAATGGTTCTGTGTTGTCCTTCTGTGTCTCATAGAGATCCTGTTACTTTTTTTGATGTACTGCGCATGCATATGGGACTTGTGTCCCCATGCATACCCAGTACATCAGTGCTTCAGAAAGAAAGCAATGGAGAAAAGATGATCTCCGTTGCTCCCTTTTTCTTTCATTTCTTTTTTTTAATTAAAAAAAATAGTTTGGGGCAATTTAAGGGTAGGAGAGCTGCAGTCCTGACTCCGCACATATGAGAAAGACAGCTTGAAGAAAATACAAGGGAAATCAGGTATGTGTATTTAATTTTATATAACGTACCTGATTTTCCTTGTAATTTCTTCAGGCTGTCTTTCTCATATGTGCGGAGTTGGGACTACAGGTTTTTTTTTTTTCTTCTTAATAGAAAAAATTAAAACTTGGACAATATACCAACAGAAAAAAAGTCCTGGCAACCAGACCTTTTCTGTTGGTATATTGTCGATTTACAACGGGCGCGCTGGTTGAGCTGGCCAATCAGTGTGCACATTTGGAATACTAATGGCCAGTCATTGTATAATATAGTATTGTGCATGGATGCCTATAGGCTATAGAGTTTGGTAATAGTGTTAGTAGAAGTTTGGAAAGAGAATTCATATTATACAATGACTGGCCATTAGTATTCCAAAACGTGCACGCTGATTGGCTAGCTCAACCAGCGTGCCTGTTGTAAATCTGACAATATACCAACAGAAAAGGTCCAGTCGCCCGGAATTTTTTCTGTTAGTATATTGTCCAAGTTTTAATTTTTTCTATTAAAATAAATAAATAAATAAAGCTGTAGTCCCGACTCCTCACATACGAGAAAGACAACCTGAAGAAAATACAAGGAAAATCAGGTACGTTATATAAAATTAAATGCACGTACCTGATTTCCCTTGTATTTTCTTCAAGCTGTCTTTCTCGTATGTGCGAAGTTGGGACTGCAGCTCTCCTACCCCTAAATTGCCCCAAACTATTTTTTTAATTAAAAAAAAAAGAAAAGAAAGAAAAACAGAGCAACGGAGATCTTCTTTTCTCCATTGCTTACTTTCCGAAGCACTGATGTACTAGATATTTGCGGGGAAACAAGTCCCATATGCATGCACAGTACATCAAAAAAAGTAACAGGATCTCTACGAGCCTTGGAAAGACAGCACAGAACCATTATACAAGAACATTATTTAAGAAAAGTACGTTTTTTTTCTTAAATAATGTCATTGTATAATAGCAATAACCCAGGTTTGAGTGTGGGCAATGCTGGATTTACCCACGGTTGTTTTTGTTTGGTCACTTGGGCTTCACCCTCATGATCAAACCACACCAACCATGGGTAAATCCAGCATTACCCACACCTAGACGTATAGCATATGTTAAAAGGGACAGTCTGAGACCAGATACTAGAATGGTGAAGATTAGAGGGATTGTTTGATTAGGCAATATTCCTTAGGAATTCAAGTCTTGTTACATAAATGTCTATAACAACTGAAGTCCCAGAAGAAAATAACAGTAGTATTAGGGCACTCTAAGCAGCAAATATACATGAAGATTAGTCTATCAGACATTTGAAAATGCATGATTAAATATGCCTATGCATATGAATTTATGTTGGTGTTGCTTGAGAGAGTTAATGAAGAATGTCTACAGCAGTATAAGGCTAATGAGGTAGGTGGGTGACTGGAGAATTAGAGTAGGAGGGTAGCATAGCAGGTACTACCCCGGGTATCCACACCACTGACCCTAGCAATTATAGGCTCATCAGCTTGATAAGTCACATTTGTAAAACCATGGGGCATATTATAATTGATCTATTTTATCAAAAATCTTGTCAATCTTGAGCTGCAGCAGTTCGGCTTTGTCAAGGGCAGATACTGCCTAAAGAATCTGGACAACTTTGAAAGGGTAACAGACTATTGATGTTGGCTATACTGTCCATACAGCATACCCTGACCTTGACAAGGCATTTTACACTATTTCCCTATGCAAGCCTAGCTGTTAAGCTAACTGCATTACAATAGGATCCCTCTGTGATAACACAGATAACAAATTGGCTAAAAGAACACACAGAGTGTGGGTGAAAAGTACCTTGCCATACAGTATGAAGGTGACAAGTAATATTCCATAAGGTTTAGCGCTTGAACTTCCGTGTTTTTGGCATTTGCTTTACTGATCACCACATTCTGAACCAAGACTTCAGTCTAACCAAGTCTGCAGATGATTGCAAGAGCCATTGTCAAGTCCACCTCTGATACTGAGGCCCTTCAACATGGACTTATTCTCATAAATACCTGATGTACTAAAATGGGCTCAAATTAAGTGCCAAGAAAGTGCAATATCGTCATGTTTGGTAGAAAGCCCCTTGTCTTGTATACAGCACAGAGAGTACTCCATTTCAAAATGAAAATGTTGTCTAGGATCTTGGGACTTGGGTTGATAATTCCCTCTTCTTTGGTCATCATGTAACAATAGTGGTCAGAACATCTTTATATATGGTTCAGCAGATTACTAAATCAATACCATTCAGGTCTAAGGAGGTCAGTGTTCCATTATATTCAGTATTGAGTAGGCCAATTATTGAATGCACCATCTCCTTTAAGATGTATCTCACTAGACATATCAAACCACTAAAGAGACCCAAGAGGTTCCTAACAAAGATCACTGGTTTAAAAACACCAAGCTACTACTGTCCTTGTGCTATGTAAGGATCTTATAAACACATAAAGGGGAATTTATGTATTGTCTTCTGAGCCATTAGGGACGTGGTTGTCTTAGATCACTCATATCTCCACAAATCATATAATCCCACCATCATCAGAACCAAAGATCTCAATTTTGACCAGCATATAGATAAAATACAGTGGAGAGCTAGGTTAATTACACAGCACATTCCCTAACTCTGTGATAGACACCTCCCTGCCAACTAAGCAGTGTGTAATTCTAACTTCTTTCAGATAAGACCTGGGTGAGATTGGATTTGTATTAAAAAAAATCACCCCAGGTTTTAGTGGTCTGGATCTACTAGAGACAGGAGATATGAGCTAAGGTTGAGTAATGGCAAGGAGTCAATGGATGCCAGATTCGGTTACCTTGTATTTCCTATGATTTCTAGGATTAATTCCTATGAAAGGCTTTGCCATGATGTTAACATTGTTGATAAAATAGTATGAATTTTACAGAAGCCTATTTGTCATCTGTTTTATTTATTTATAGTTTTGGGTTGCTTACTTATTAGCATAAATATTAGACCCAGAGAGTGACATCTGTTTGCAATCCTAAGCTATTTCTCTCATCCATCCTTCCCCAAAGAAAGAAGCTTGTCAGAGCTGCATTTCCAGAAAGGATTTTCTTTTGTAAAAGTATCATAAACAGACAGGCTTACCCCAGAGACATTTTTTTAAAATGTGTCTTTATTTTAATAGTATGGAATACATTAAACATGATAAGACAGTTTAATCTACTAAAGGTATAAACAAAATAACTCAGATAAAACTTAAAGAACAAAACAAGTCTCTGAACATCATGGATGAATTAGTAATAACTTACTTCCAACTTTTCAAACTTCTATTTTCATTCCTGTTAAAATACATCCTATCTTTGTACACTAAGATTTAGAAGGGCACTCAGTAAATATTGTCATTTAAATACATGTAATGCTTCATCAGATAGAGCCCCACAATCACATTTGTCTTAGCAGTCTAAAGAAAGAAAGAAAAGAATACAACAAAACAAAAGCTGCACTGCTCTGTCTGTATGCTCTTAGGCCCTGTTAGTACATGTCAGTATTACTTTTTTGTAAAGCATGAATATGTCCTTGAATGATTTTATATTTGCAGGGTGTCATAAAAGTGACCATTTTGCTTACAGTTGTCAGAATAACTGAGATTAGCAATGCAAGATATTTCCAAAAATTGTATTCCTAATATCTGTAAGTTTCCAGACATTCAAAAGAATGTATCTAACCATTTCCTTTAAAATCATTCCCCTGCATTACAAAACTCTATGTAGTTTGTGTGAAAAGTAACCATTTATTTTCAGTGGTTGAAATGGTTAGTGCCATTTGACCATTTCTTCAGTTTTACTGAATCAACACTATATTGAGTGATATAATCAGTTCCTCAATTTAATTCCGCTTTATTACTACAATTATTGAATTCAGCAATGGTTCTCACATTCTGAGGCAACCCACAGAGTAAATAAGATTTTCCACTATAGATATGATTTAATTTTATTTACCTCTCACTGCAACTCATTTCAACATTGGAGTATATTTATCTGAGAACGTAGAGATATGAAGGGTCAGTGCCGAGGTCTTCATTTTCAACCAACTGATTTTTGTCCATCATTGTTAAGCAGAAAGGCATTCTATAAGTTGGGCTTCAATAACAGAAGATCTGTATTTTCCATGTATATATATTGATCCATATCAGAGTTTTTTTTTATAGTAGTTGAAAAATGCAGACTCCAGATTTAAAAAGTATTAATTAACTAGGTAAATTAGGTGTTAGTACTTTTCAGGTGCAACCTACAAGTATTGTCTGATTGCGTGACTTGCTCAGAGTCATAGAGTAGGCACATGAAAAGTGAAGAAACCAAAGCCAGAACAACATTGTAATGCAAATTGTCAGCTACCATTCTTAATTGTCATTGCCTTACTGCGAGATATGCAACGTGTAGCAAGATTGTTCTTTAAACCTGACATTTTAGGAGCATTGTCCTCAACTTTTTATTTACATGTACTGAATGTCACTGCAACACACAGAAAGCTATGAATATTAAAAACAAAAATTGCAAAAGACAAATTAGTGAGTACCAAATATCAGTGCATTTTTTGCATCTTCTGTCTGCCAGCAATGAAACATTATTTCATATGTGGCTTTATAATAAGTCATTTATATAGCCTACAGAAATTGTTCTTTTTCTTTTTCATTTTGATATTCCTGAGTCTAAAATAGGATTTCATAAAAACAACTAATTATTGCAGTTGTTTAAATCTATCTAACTGCTCAGGCTTAAAGCCCCACTGCTAAAGCCAATTTCCATTCCAGAAATGACAAATTGTACATTTGAAAACCTGATGACATACTGGTGCATGACCTGAGCACAGAACAACTTGCAGGCTTCATTTGAAGCTACTTTTTAATTTCTTTCAGCTGACTAATTAACTAATTAAAACTCTAAATTCTTTAGAAGTTGAATGTAGGGACAATGTTCTTAATGAGATGGATGAAGGGTCCACTGCTCCAGTCACCTAATGGATTTTCCACTGGCTCACTACCTCAAGCAAGGCATTGTGCAATACAGAACTGCTATACAAGCAGAGTGAATTATTATTCACATTAAAAAGCAAAATTAAAACAGTGCCAGTCCAGAAATCAACATGAAGAATGCCTTTCACAGATGATTAGGGAAAGGAAAGGAATCTGAAAGTGGGTCCTAGAGCTGGGAAGCTCAGTGACTGTAGAAATTCACCGAAAAATGGAAGACAGATAGGAAAGGCAACAAATAATTTACTTCACAATGGAGAATACAACAACATGCTGAAATCCATGAACAGACTTTAACAGAAAAATAGAGGAAGGAAGACAGTAAACCCAGATGAAGAAATGTTGATACAGGTGACACAGAGCTGGTGATAGAGATTCACTGAGACACATATGAGAAGAATAGTTTCAGGTTATATCTTTTGTCCACAGTAGCCCAGTTGGAATTATCAGGCCAGGTTGAGGCCTTGGAGTAAAGGGAGCTCAAATCAGTGATGCAGTTTTCACCTGTGTCATGCACATGAGACTAATTCCACTTCTGGTAATAAAACATATCTTATATCTGCAGTCACTATTCTGAGAGATTTTAAATTTCACTAGATCATCTTTGAGAGCTAGGAGTTTGGCCTTACAGAAATCCTTGAATACCATAGGATTAGACAGAGTCATGGACTGGGATACAAAGGAGAGTGTAACTGCTTAATGGCATGGTTTAATCACAGAATGGAGGACTTTGTGCTTGGAGCAGAAAGAGACTGATATGAAAAAATAAGGTGAATAAGATCAGAACCTCTTATTGGAGTACACGTGATTTGCTCAAGAAAGTTGACATAAATAAATAAAAGGAACTGAGGTGCATATTCGTCGGTTGTAACACACATTTGCCAGCTAATGGATGGGTAGATAAAATCACTCAGGATGATTCACTAGGTAGGGACTCCAGCTAGAAAACATGAGAGGGGTTCTACAGTTTACACTAATGTGTTAACTGGATTTGTTAATTCATACTCAGATATCTAGGAGAATGAAGTTATTTTCATTCAAAATTTGCTGTGAGGTAATAGGATTGTAGATGACTATGAACTCTCCCCCACACCATCACTGGAGGGTATGAACTAATGAAAGGCATTAAACACAGGTAAAGAGGGAATGTAGTCATTACAATGAAACCAAGATTTGATAACTATACAAATGTGTATGTATTCAGTGGTCATAAGGCTTCAAGGTTGGACATTTTTTGATTAAGAATGTGAGAATTGGCTTGTGTCATGTTGATACAGGCCATATTAAAATTTGTTAAGTTGGAAGGCCTAGAAAACTAATTCTACCTAAAAAGGATCTGTGAATGTGCACAATGTCTTAGTCAATATGTAGAAGATAAGAAAGGAAATATCAGGATATCACTGGCAAATAACATTGCCTACCATACTAATATATATTACATCCTTCTAGGATGACACTAACTACTGAGCCAGTTATTAAAGTCAGCTATTTATATTTTTGAATTGTTGTTGCATCATTTTTGGTGAAGATGTTCAGCAGTCTCACTGCTGTTGTAGCCTATAGCTATTTGGGTTATATCCTGTCCAGGTTACAACAGCTGGCCAACTTTCAAAACTCTCTGGCGTCCCTCCATGCATGCACAGAGGCTGCTGTGTCTTGCGACCCATGAGGGGAAACAAAAGCCTGGATTCCAGTTTCTTCAGAGAAACCCTCAGGGCTTCAAAGAATAAACAGTCGTCTCTGATCTTCCATTTTTGTCAGATCCTAAATATCAGGTAGAAAGGATTCTCCATACTTTGTCCATACCTAGACAACTCAGGTATTATCTTGACCAAACAAAATTCTTCAAGAAGGCTGAACATCTGTTTATCTGCTATGGTGGGATAAAGAAAGGGCAACCCATGTCCAAACAGTCTATTTAGAGATGGTTGTTTCTTGCTATTGTTTTTTGTTATTCTCATCATGGCAAATCTGTTGCAGGCAGATTCAAAGCATATTCTACTACAAACTTATCTTGCTTCATGACGTAATGGGAAGGGGTCATCTCTAGAAGCATTCTAGAGGCAGCTACTTAGTCCTCTGTGCATGCCTTTACAAATCATTACAAACTGGACTCCTTCTCCAAGTACACAACAGATTTTGCTAGGACCATACTCCAGGGACTCCTGAAGCTTAATCCTTCCTGTTCACAGGATGAATAACCAAATGTAATCTATGAAAATAGCTATAGGCTACTGCAGCAGTGAGAATGATGAACATAGTACAGATGTGTAAATTGATTTTACCATAATAATAGATGTTTGAATTCTTCACTACTGCAGTAACTTCACCCACCCTCCATCTCCCTTTTTCAGTATGTCATTACTTTTTTGAGATTAAAGTTGTGTATTCTAAACTTATTTGGATTTCAGGATGAGCAAGCTCTTTTTTTTTTTGGGGGGGGGGGGGTCAAACAGTCCTGAAGAAACTGGTGCCCAGGTTGCTGTTTTCTCATTGTAGGTCTCAAGCCATAGTAGTCTGTGTCGAATGACTTTTTAAGACTGGCTGGCTATTATATCCTGGGCAGAATATAGCCCACATAGTATAGCCTACTGCAGCAGTGGGGAATTCAAACATCTACTATTATTGTAAGTGCAATATACACAGCTGTACTTTGCTGCTCAAGACTAGCTTGTCTTTAAAGCTGATCACATACATTGAGAGCTCAGCTATATCTGTTCATCTCACCTAGAGTGGAGCATCTAAGGCCATCCATTCCCACATTGAGAATGACCAGGTCATATGCATACTTTGGTTGGAGGGATCTAAGAGCCCTAGTGGCAGCACAAATCTTAGCATCTAAGAAGCATCTATTACTATATGCTTGCTCAGCGTGGGGAGTAGAACACCAGTATGTCTAACAATGAAATCAACCTTAACTAGGACATGGTTATTGGTGGTAACATGCTGTAATAACCTTTAGGGCTAGACATGCAGCTTGGGTGACTTTTGTTTGGGGAGGAAGTAGTGGATATAAGTCCATGTCTGGTGCAAAAGCTGTGTCTTAAGTGGCTGAGGTCTGGGTCTACTAGTGTGCTGTCTCAGAGGCTTAAGCAGGGTTTTCTTCCACATCACATTGTACGACTTTTGCCTTGAGTTGGAACAGGTATGCACACCTCTCACAAATAGATTCAGTATTAAGTACTCTTAAGAGGTTTTCAGTTAATATGAGACAATTGCTTCAGAGTACCTAATATTAGCAGGCTGGCTATAGATGATATAAGGGCACTCTTTCCAGTTTTGACAGAGATCCAAGATATAGAGACTAGAGTTACATGAACGATAATATGTACATAATACTAAGCAAGACAAGATGAACATCACAGTGCTATACTTCTGAAAGACTATAATATGGTAAACAGATAAAACACATAGCTGAGGAAAGCAGGCACAAAAAAAAAAGACAGACTCAAAATGACAATGCAGGCACAGATGCCACAAAAAGTACAGGCATATGTTACACATATGAGGACAAGAACACAATGCATTCATGGATTTCAAAAGTAAGCCAAGTTTACAACATACACAGTGCAGTACACAAGTGTGGACCACAATGCAGGCATGTATGTCACCCATAAAGCGTGTTGGTAAAACTGAGTACAGTATACTAATGTGAATACACAATAGTGTACGTAAAGTACTGAATACTAACATGGGTAAAAGAATTAATGTAAATAACAGTAAAGTGCATTATATGGGTCTACTTCTAAATTTTGAAGTTTCAGAACTTTGAATTTCTTATGGACAAGACCATAAGATTGCAGTTTTGAAACTTCAAAATGTAAATAAAAAATAAAAACAAAACAATATTTATTTATTTATTTACATTTTTGCAGGTGGACAATCCCACCTGCATCCCCCACATCCCATGCTAATTAAATATACCAACTCAAAGATCACACTACAGTGAGGAAAACTGTAAATATACCATTCTGGGCTGTACAGCATCTCCATTTAAACTGTTCAAAGTTTCAAAACTTCAATATTATGGTCTCAAGCATAATATAATCGAAGTTTTGAAACTTCCAAATTTAGAAGTAGACCCATATACAGGTATCACATGTAAAGCAGGCTTATGCATGCTGTACAGTGTACTACTGCCACAACAATTGCAAGGCTCAGAAATGCACAGCGCACTGCAGTAAAATAAATAATTGGATATAGGTTCATAGGTTCATAGGCAAATACTAGGCTAGCTGCCTTTGTGAGCCATTTTAAGCCTAGCCAATTTTTCTTTTGTGCTTGAATTAACCCATCCCATTTGGTTATAGATTGATTTTTACCAATCCCTTGGTCGATGATTATATATTATACTTAAGGAGAATAACTGGAATGATACCACAGATAATTTGTCGGGACCTATGCATGGGATAAAGCATTTAGGAGCTGCCTCTATACATTAGTAGTATGGAGGAGGAGTCCTGGGATAAATGTTCCATTTCTCATCAATAGATTCAAGTTGTACTTGAATATTGACAGGAATGAACTTTGTTTTAAGTGGATAGGGAGTCTGTTCCAGAGCAGCAGTACCCTCTACAAGACATACCTGTCCCTCCTATCTGTTTTGTTGATATTGAAGAAGAGGTTTAGATCCCTAAACTGATAGTTCTGATGAAATCTGACTTACTGATGTGCAATAAATCTATCAGTTGTGGGTCATAAGATGCCTAGTATGCCAGACACAGGTCACCTCTTTGCAGTATGTAGGATACCAAGTAAAGTGATAGGGCTTTGAACTGGTCCATGTATATGGATCATAATGCTGACATGAATGCAACTACTTAACCAAACTGAAATAGTACAGTACACAAATTTTACTTCTAAAACAGAATTAAAACATACAATATATTGCAATATACTGATGTGCATAAAAAGTACAGCATAGGCACACAGTGAAAATATAGGAAAGAATGACAAAATGGAATGGCAAAACCAAAATAATATGATTCGGTAAGGAGTGTAAATCAGGTAAGGGCAATGGAACCCAGTTAAATATAATGCTGTGCAGTATAACAGGCCATGTGTGCTTAGTTACAACAGTAAGGTATAAATAAAAGATAAGATAAATTCAAAAGCGAGTATTCCAGCTAAGGGTAAAGAGAAACAGATTCAAACAGCAAAAACTAGAATAACCAGTAAAAATATATAGAAACATGAAAAAAATATAATACCATAGAGTATTTTAAACAGAGTGTAATTAATTATAATAGAAAAAATAACAGACCAGTAAGGACCAGAAAGAACAAGTTAGATAAACATAAGGAAAAGAATCACTATTTGATAAATAAATAGATATTGCAATAAGTAATACAGCTAGGGAAATACAGCAATGTAACTAGATAAATAAAACACTATTGTACAAAAAAAATCTTTATCTTGCTATTATAGGAACATAAGAAAGGTTTTATCTGAGTTAGGCACCTTAAAGTAAGAAAATAAAATAAGGTACCGACTGCTTGCTTTCTGAATAATTATCAGACTTATCTCTAAGAAGTGAAAGAGCTGTTAAAATGCACACACGGATATAGCTGTAATGACAGCCCAGATAAACTGAGTTAAAATAATGATGTGGCTGCTGCAAGAGGCGGATGTGGGAATGGGATGGAATATTAGGCAAAGGAGTTGTGTTTCTTGGCATGGTTATGCTGCAGAGATGAAGAGGCTTGCAAGAAAATCACTGACTAGGTGACTAGGTTTGGAATTCCAAGTCAGTGAGAGTGGTCCTTGGTGGTTTGTGTAGCATTACATTTGTGTTAGGTGAGAGATGTCGAATTTCCCACTGTTATGCATTAACTATAGTATCTCAAGGGGTAGGAGTTAAGCTGGGGTTAGCACAGGGGAAAAATGCCTCCATTGTCCATGGTGTAATGATGTAGGCCAATAACTCTTGAGGCTAGAAGGACACATCTCAGTTTGGAGTCCCAGTCTAGGTGACTAGCTGGACTCTCTATGCAGGTATGACAGAGCAATGCTGTTTGCACCAACATTAAATGTCCTTTGGGCTCACAGTATGGGGATGGTAAGATGGATGCATGTGGCCGTGGCAGGGATTGTAAATGGAATAATGTACTCCTTTGTTGAGCTCTCACCCTGAGTCTAGGTAGAATTCCTGGGAAGAGTAATGAATTACCATACCTGACTGGGGAAGCTAGACGATGGTTAGAAGACACAGGGGAAAATGCACCTAGAAAAATGTATAGACACACAGAAGTAAAACATAAAAGATGTATACGTTAAGTATACATTGAGTTTCTTTCAGTCTTGTCCAACACAGGTGAAAAAGTTGTTAAAAAATGCACATCTTGTCTTTCTTCTGACATCTCTCACAAAAGCAAAACAATCCTAGGAATTCAATAAACTCTGTGTAGGCTTCACACAAAGCCTACACTGCGTTTATGTGTTTGCGTGCTGAGCAGCAGTACTAATTACATATTCATGCCACATACTACATTTAAACACAAACAAGCATGGTTTTATGGCTAGAAAAAGTGTTGCTAACCAGGTAACCAGGTAAAGTAACAGAGATAGCAGCAGACATGTAGACCTGTTTATATACAGGCAAACTAGGTCTCTAAGGTTGTGAGGAATGCCACAATGATTAGCAGGGTTAATAATATAGCAATATATATATATATATATATATATATATATATATATATATATATATATATGGTCCAAACATGTAACAGGACAGTGTATGCAATGCAGAGTATTGTGGAGTCCCATTTCAGGCATTCTGTACAAAAGTTGTGTAAATGATCCATAATGGTATGTGGACTGCCATGTAAAATAAACAGTCAGTCAGTGTGTGTAGTGAATAGGGACACACAGATGAATTGTAGGCATAAACATAGGGGGAAAAGGCCAGGTGAAACATCTTAATGTACAGCAGATGAGGACATGTAAATTAAAGCAGCTATAGCAGGAACACTAATCAAATATTGATATGATACAGCATGGGCAGCACAGTGGAAATGTATATTATGTGACTATCACACAAGGTGACATAACAATGGAGAATAATGTATTTGTGATATAAGCATCCTGACATGAACAATGGAGAGGACATCTATCAGGTATGTTATATATAATAGGGGTTAGCTGCATATTGTGAAGCTGTGCAAAATAAGTTGTCTGAATATGACTGTAATATCAGCATAGGTCTCCACCAAGTGGGACACAGGCTCATGGACAACAGTAAGTAGAAACATGCACAGTCATGGAGAATATCAGAATAATAGCACCAGTAATCCCATGTCTATGACATAACATATGTGACTGTGAGTTATCATTGATGGTTCTGCATGAACACACTTGTACAACTATTATGAGATATAAGTAATCTTTGAGAATAATCAAACACACTTTCCTGACAGTGTAACATCTGCTGGAGGTGTTAGGAGGGATGCTGCTGTACCTGCATGTGACATAATGATCAATCCAAGATAGTTGACAGATGTGCATGGCATATATATGGCACAATCTACACTGTCACAAATGTAACTCATGCTATCAATGTTGCCAAACAACTGTGTATGTACTGTGTGCATAACCGGAACATACATTATGCAAGTATAAGGGCCTTTGATGTGGACATGAAGTTGTTATATCGCTTTGTTGGGTGGTCTACACCATCATAAAGTAATGTTTATGCAACAGAAATAATACCTAGGTATGGCCAATAAGATGTGTGGGACCTCACTGTGCCAAAGATAGTACAATTGATTTAGCATCCCTGGAAGATATGCAGGGAGGTACATGAAAAGTGTGTATTCTTCTGAGTTATTGGTGCGATGAAGGCTGTGTACTATGGAAGTATAAGGGCCTTTGATGTGGATGTCCTGCACATACTCAGGAGTTGTGTTACATACAAGGGTGTAGTCCCCACTGTGGGAACATACTTGTTGATGTTCAGGATACCATGTACCTCAGTACATAGGTCACATACCACTTGGCCTGCTCATAGGGGTGTGATGTCTACATTATCACTGGGCTGTGTGTTTGTTTTCATAATGTAAGAAATCCCTCTATATTTTTGTTTCATCTCATGTGTCTTCTTTGTTGTGGCAGTAATATTTGATGTGTGTTGATACTGTCTGTATTATAATAATTTCACAGCAGAAGTCTTACTAGGAGAGTGTCACACAGCAGTTTATAGGTGATGGCATCAGTAGTGTCTGGTGAGGAGAAGATGGTAATACCAGTGTCCCACATGCTGGTGTAAAATGCTCTCTCTGATGCCAAGCAGGTGCACAAACACACACAGACACACACCAGTTGACTGCTGTGAGAACAGATCCCCTACATATCTAAGTACACAACCTACAGAACTCAGCACTTTAAACAGGTACCATGGCACAAGTCTGACTTTTACAAAGCTGCAGGACAATTTACAGTGGATGACAGCATCATTACATGTTTAAAAGAAGATGTTGGGATGCCTGCATGAAATGGATGTGCAGTAATGACCAACTGTGAAAATATTGGTACTCCATGGGATTGTAGTGATGATTGCAGCATACACAATTATACTTTTCTAACTAGACTAACATGCACACACACACACACACACACACACACACACACACACACACACACACACAACAGCTGACTGCTGGAAGAACAGAACCGCTACCTAAGTACACAGACTACATAACTCAGTATTTAACACAAGGCCACAGCACAAGTATGACTTTTGCTGGGCTGCAGGACAGTTTATAGTGCATGACATCATCATTGCATGTTTGAGACCAGATGTTGGGATGCCTGCCTGAAATGGATAGCTAGCCATGTACAACTGTCAAGATATTAAGTTTATGCATGTTGCCAGATTGATGAGTGCACAATGTGTAGTATTTGCTGTTGTGTTTCCAATGTGCAGGTATACTTTAAGAGCAGTCCACATTACTACAACTATTGGAAAATCTGATGTGCATGGTATATAAGAATGAATTTATTTATTTCTATAGTGTAGTTGATATATTTGTGAAGAAGGACTGAGAGACCATGTTTGCAGCACATGGGGGAGGTAACAGATGGCTGCAGTGTAAGTATATCTTGTTCACAGATGACTGTAGTGTAAGTATGTGTTGTTTATTTAAAAAATGCCTTCACTTTGTTTCTGTTTTTATATGTACTTTCATGGAATGAAGACTACATGTACAGTAAACATAAGCAATACATGCTGGGTTGTATGACTGATGTCAAAGTGTTTGCATATGCAAGATGCACATTTATACTGCTTCCCATGTTTGCTTGTAGTTAAGTGCCCAGCATACGCAAACCTCATTGATAAGATTCTGAAATATCTGAGTACTGAGTGAATTATACACAGCTGCTGCTTTGCTGAGGCTGTGGCAGCAGGTGTAAATGGACTGAGAAATTTCTTCTGGAGCCCAGATGATATAGTGTTCGATTCCTGCTGTATCTAATAGTTTTAAATATGTATTTATAATGCATCTCTCTAACAATAAAAAAGTCCATACAAAACTTGAAAGTCTATATAGGCACAAAAGGTTCCTGACCAAAATGGCCAAAATTACATTAGCACAAACCCATCTGCTCTCCACTCTACTATATACCTCTCCAATTTTAACTAATCTTAGGAAAACTGACTTATCCAACTAGAAGCATGTTATAATAAAATTGTTAAGTTTGCATCTGACTGCCCATATAGAATACATCATTGTACAGCTTTAAATATAGTAGACTGTCTTGAACTTCCCAACATTATTCTTTACAACCAACTCTCTCTAACTCACAAAATTGTAACACAACCAACCAGAATCCCTGCACTACAAAATCTCATCCTTCCTTGCAGCACCAGCACACCAATTCACTCTAACAATAAGAAAATACTCACCATCTCCAAGGCCAACAACACTGCAGGAGAATTTTTATTTTCCAGTTATATATATCATATATGGAACTCCCTTCCTAACTCCATTCTCTCAATCTTATCCACTAACCACTTTAAGCCATCACTTAAAGCTTATTTAAATAATAAGTGGCTATGTTCTTGTACTAACCCTTCATGAATGCTCTGATACATCAAAGTATATCCCAACCACATCCAGCTTCTTCCCTGGTGTTTAATCTTTTATTCCTACCGACCTGTCTTAACCTTATATCTTGACATAAGTCATACTTTACAAATAGTACTAGCTATGTTCAAAGCCTAGGTTTTGTTGTCATGATGTAACAAATTTGTATTTTCTTATGTATAGTACATTTTGTTTACTTTATACTTACTTTCCTGGTAAATAAATGTCAAATAAATAAATGTAATAATTCTTTATTCTACATTCACTGTATGTCACCTCTGCACAGCATGTTTAAGGGGCATTGTGCAGAAGTAACTGCACCACTGAAGAGCCATTCACCATTGCTCAACATTGGTGTGTGATGCCAAACTCTGTGCAATCACAAAAGCCAAAATGTGAAAGGCTTCATAGTTTTGTTTTTTTTTTACTTATGTGTGTTATGTGGGATTTTATTTTTGACCTGTTGTAAAGATGATAAAATTGGTTAAATATGAAAGTGGTGAAATAGGGGGCAAGCAGAGGGAAGAACAAAGGGAAAGCAAAATGGGAATGTGAAGGAGGGAAGGAGGAAAAAAACATAGCTATCCATGTCTTCAACAGTGTAACATGAAAATATGTACAAAATATGAGCTGAATTTGGAATGTCACCTCAACAAAGAGGGGTGACAACAATGCAATCATGTTGTATAGCCAGTTTTCAAAATCAAGAATGTCAAGAAGACACGTGTAAAGTGGAGAGCTATGTGTGGGATGATATATATATATATATATATATATATATATATATATATATATATATATATATATATTTTTTTTTTTTTTTTTGTGGGACAAGTGCCACCTTTTTTTACTTCACTAATAGAGGAATGTTGGTTAAGGAACATATGTATTTCTGGGTCAGTTAAGTAGGGTAGGTGAAGAAGCAGATGCAAACAAGTAGGAGAAACAGGACAAGACACAGTGATGGTGAGAGACATAAAAGACTGAGGGACACAATGATTGGGGTTAGGGAAGTGACAACAGAGGAGCATGCCCATCAAACATGGGGACAGTGAAAATCTAGTCCTCACTCACTGGATTGTCATCACCATCCCCTTACTCCACTGGCTGTTGGAGAGCTTGACATCTCCTCCTATGGCCCATGAGGGAGAGCAGCCCCTCCATCCCATATAGGTGTGCACCAGTGGTGGTGGTGTGCATGACCTTACTCACCAACCCTGGCATCTCCTGGGGGATAATAAGGTGCAGGTAGTGCAGGGGCAGAAGAGGCAGTACTGCCAGTTTGTATTCTAGATGTGCAGGGCATCAGTGCCAGAGCAGGTGGAGTGGGGGCAGGCTGAGCACTGTCATGTAAGCCATTTTGTGATTTGTCAGCAATGGATGACATGAAAACATATTGATGACACACAGAAAAAAAAGAGATAAGAGTTGGGCTGAGAGAAGGGAAAAAAAGATAAAATTAGTACCATCATATGTGGCATACAATACATTATCACAATGATATCAGTATTTTATCTGAACTTTTACATTTAAGTATACTTCTTAACAACTACAAAATATAATTAAGGATTGTTTAAAGTAATCCTTGCAATGTACAGATATTGCACATATGCTTGGTCCAGTTTTACAGATTAAGCTAACAGCACAGCATTTATGTTACTTGTGCACAATTTAATTTATGTAATATTTTAAAGGATTATATTATTTTATACTTGTTTGTTTGTGTCTTTCGGCTTTTCCCGGTTAGGGGTCGCCACAGTGGACCTCCGGTCTGCTAATGATTGGCAGTTGATTTTTACGTACCGGCTTGCCAGGCCTGATGCACAACCTTCTACTAAGGTATGCCCATTCACGCATGTCTCCATGCAGAAGATGCTCTAGCTGAGAATCGAACCGGACAGTGTCTTACTGTGAGGTGACAATGCTACCGCAGCACCACCACCACTTGTTACTTGTGGTATTTAAACCCACAATGTCTGACTACAGTCTTTCAATTCACTCCTACAGATGGTTTCTGCTACAGACTGACGCATGCATTCCTGCTTTTGCACTTAGGATATGCATGCTTACTTTGCTACAACTGTATAGAAAATACATTTTTAATTTAAAAGCTACCAATAATACTTCTTTTGTTCTGCATTCACAACCCTTACTTCCCTCAGGCTCTCTAGACACTCAGCATGGGCTTTCCATTCACAGTTATCTCAGTAATGGCTGTAGGACAAAGAGAAGAGAACAAGTGAAAAGCATTATGCATGTCAGTCTTGTCTATATGTAGCTTTCTATCAACTATAAATTCCCTTTATTAGTATACTTACACAACTGTAGGATTTTACTACTTCTGAACTCACCTGTCCTCTGGTTGACTATATCCCTCTTGTGCCTTTTTGGGTCATTAAAGTGATGCCTACACTGTTCTCCAGTGTGTGGAATGCCAGTCACACTGGAAACAGCCTTGGCCAAACTATTCCAATCCTCAGACTTGTAATGGGAATTGGTATAGCGCCCCTGCAAAAGCCTTTAGCTATGGCACTTTACAAGGAGTCCAGTAAAGATTCTGGACTCCTCAACACCCCACCTTTGTGCACTCAATTGGGCACCTTCCCTTCTATCACCAGACATGTCCAAGCAGAGAGAACAGTAATAGCTAATAACAATTTCCCACCAATTCCTGTTATTGCATTTACTGGTTGTGCACAGACCCAAACAATGATGCCAGCTGCGTTTGCAAGATGTTAAACAGACAGCAACAGTGCCAAACAGAGAGGAAAGCAGTTTTATAAATGGGAAGGTTAATATGACAGTTGGCAATAATTTTAGGATTGTTTACTGTTGGAACTGCTAGATGATTTTACTTTGCAGACATGTACTGTGGGAGTACATTTCATGACCCAACACATTTTGCTTTGGCTTTATACAGTGATAAAATAGATATTTGTAATGTGAGGTTAAAACCTATGCGTAAGAGAAAAAACATTTTCTTTCACAGCAGTGATTGTACATCTTTTCCACAGATGTGCTTCTCAAGCATACTCATGAATTATATATAAATAGACAAGACAGATTGAGGGGTTAACCATGTATGTTTGTGATCTGACAAGGTCCTTGTTTATACATTCATTTATGTATAAGTCTTATTGAAGTCTGAAGGTCAGCCAAGGTCAAACAGAACAATCAGAACAATTATAATTACAGAAACATAGTAGGTTCTATACTCTCAGTTTTATATATACATATATATATATATATATATATATATATATATATATATATATATATATAGCTTCACATTTCATTTAGAATGTTTTTATTCTTTTATATAAGTTTTACAGGGCATACTATGTATTTGTTTTCACCCGCTCTCCTTGTTATTGTTGCCCTTTTAAGTTTCATCGTTGCCCCTTTAAGCAACATTGTGGCGCTTGTGGTGATGTCGTCAACAAGCGCCAGTTACTTTGTTTTAAATGCATTTGGTTTTAATCCTTTCAACTGCTGATAAAGCTTCTGGCTTTCTGGAAGCGAAAACGCTGTTTTGGTCTTGAAATAAATTGTGTTTCTTTTCTTTTACATCGTTCTGGCTGCAGTGGTGTTCCGTTTTTGTTTTCAGTGAGTTTATTTGTTTCTTATTTAACTCGTTTATATATATATATATATATATATATATATATATATATATATATATATATAGATATATAATTCATATGAGCTCCATTGTTATACATACTTATTTGGGGTCTATATTAGAAGATCAAAACTCCAAAGGAGCAAACACTCTTTAATCGAATGTTAATACCCAAAACCACACAATATTGAGCACACGGAACAGTGATTTTTATCCCAGGGAAAAAAATTGCTGCTCAAAAAAAAAAAATTCAAAGACAAACTAAAGTGGGGGGCTTTCCCCCACACCACCCTACTTAAATATACCAACTCCGAGATCACACCACAGTGGAGGAAACGGCAAAGCCCTGACAACGGCCCAGCAATTTGTTTCCCTGAGAAAAATAAACTCTGTTCCGTACCTTCGATATTGTGTGGTTTCCAGTATTACCATTCAATTAAAGAGCATTGACTCTTTTGGAGTTTTGATCTTTTAATATAAAACCTACTTATTGTTATTTGTAGTTATGTTTAACTTTTTAATGTGACATTTAATATAAAGTGAAATGGAACAACAGTAAAAATATTCACACTTACATCTGCTATCACAGAAATAGCTAAAAACACTTGGATATTTTCCTATTCATTGTTAACTTCTTTGTGTTAACCGCCATGCAACACTGTTTAGCATGTTTGAGTGATACCCAACATAATTGATAGAATGAATCCATTTTTAAATTTTTGACCACTTGTTCTCTGCAGGATTTCTGAACCTGCAGGTGTTGGGGAAATTTACTAAATGCTGCACAACATCGCTAAGTGACATTGCGCAATAGAAAGCAAAAAATGCAACACTGCATTCTTTTTGAAATTAAGAATGTCTGCATCCTGTCTGTCTACTTTGTGTGTGGGCCAGTACTCAAATTTGCACAATGATAAGTGTTGTGCAAACAAGGCAAGCAAAGCTAAACTTTTTTTAGCCTTGTGAATAGTGTTTATTAGGTTTCATTCTTAAAAGACAAAGATGAGGCTAGAACCTTGATCTACAGATAGTGCATGCTGTGTAGATCAACATGTTTAGCAGATGTGTTACAGACACACACAAGTGATTCACGGGTGCAGTTGATGTACTGATTATCAAAGAAGTACTTTACATGCAATTTATTGTGTTCATGCATTTCCCATGTTTGTGCTAAGATGTGCACCATGAAATACTGGCATTAAAAATTAGAGAAAAAGGAATGTATGAAATAAACAACACTACAAAATATATGTTAGTACACATGAAAGATTTTTACACAAATATAGATTTGAACTCACACCAGTAAGCCTTCAAAACACAGTAAGGGTGTCATCCTTTTTTGTCACAGAAACAGCTTTACAACAGAGAATGAAAATCAGTGTGCATACAAGGAAGTGCAACATCATCAATAGTATTAACCAGACATATTATACTTGCAAACTTCTGAGTTATTTCTAAATGTATTAATTTCAGATGTAGTACAATGAATGATCATGTAACCATTTATGACTATTACTTGGAGAAATGCAGTGTTCTCTTATCTTTCTGTGTTTTTTGCTCATTTTTTTTCTTATCTGAGCAGTAATCTGAGACATGCAGTCCATAAGGAATTTTGTATCATTGTCTTTAAAATGTATGAGAATATAAAATGGCAATAATATATAGTTTTTAACAAATGTAGGGAAGGTTGGATTTTACTGAACAGAAATTGTGAAATTGTGCAGCTTACTTCCATTTAAAACCTTGATACAATTGCTTCTACACTTTGTAAATCTAACTTAGCTGACACACCCACTGGAAGTAAGGGAGTCTGCATTGCTGCTGTGTTTTCCTTCTCTCTAACAGTAATCATTCACAGTTGAAGTCCATTGGAAACAAACACTGAGGGAGTACCTGCACTATATTTACGTCTGCTACACAAACCCAAGAATTTGGAATTTAGAAATTCTAATGTGTGCACACCTCATATGCATCTTTCCTGTGCTCACAAGGATGAATCTGCATCATAAAAAGTGAACCATGTAGCTTGGAAGCCTGAAAGTGAGTATAGCACAGAAGAAGATTGCTATTATTTTGGATTTATCTGCAAAAAAGACTACTGATCTTGATAAGGTATGATTGGATTTTTCAGTTATATATTGGATATGCTCAGATGTCGCTTAGAAAAATATTTTGATATCTTCATTAGCAAATGTTACTTTTATCTATATGCACTTCTTAGAAGTTTACTGATGGCATAGGCATTTTTGTTAGGACATTTTACTTTCTCAAATGCACAGCCTTATTAATTTTTATCACAAGTGTTAATGTACAACTGTTTCTCTTTACACTCTTCTATTGTTATTTCAGTGAAATGTAAATGTCATATATTGTCAATGACAGAGGGGTGTTAGTGTTCTAGAATGGTCCATAGACACCTCTAGGGCAGTGCTGGCCACAGGTAGAGGTGACTGGAAATTGCAAAAAAATTAATGTTGTGTGGTAAATGTGTACACATTTTTTCAGACAGTTTCTTTGATAGTACATACAGAGATTTCTTTGATGTTTTATTCCTTAGTTTGATAGCAACATGTCATTTTCCTGTTGTTTTGAGGGCAGGAGAGCCAAGTTCCATTTCTGTGTTGGCAAAAACAAAAAAATTGTTTATACAGAGGTTTGCTTTGCTGTTGTTACTCTCCCTTGTTTTGGCTCAAACCTTGCTTTGTGTGTGTGGTTGCAATATGTTACAAACACATAAATACATCTTTTTTATATTTGAATATCTTGAATTTATTTTCTCCAGTGGGTAATATTGAAAAGCAACTACTTATGTGTTATATCTAAGGAGGACTTTTACTTATGTCTTATTTATGTCTATTATCTTTCTTTTGTGTTTTATGTCACCTAGGGCCATGGCAACCAGGTGTTCCAATCCCCACAAGTCCCTGTTCAGTGACTCTGAGAATTATGTAATTGTATAAGCATTTAGGCAACATGGAAGCTTTCTGGTTGAGAGGGATTGTGGGGATATGTCATGAAGAATGCAAATTTGGCAGCAGACAGTGGACGATGTCAGAGCTATTGGGGGTCACAGCAGGACATATAATCAGGTGTGTCATAAGGCCACCGACATGATTTCAACAGCCCAGAGGAGAGCAGCTGCTGTGGTCCATGGTCAGATGGCTACTGGGTGTGGGTTGCTGAAGAGTTCCCGTCCACTGTCAGGGATTCAGTGAATTCAGTGGAAAGTCCACAACAGTATGTGACTGATGTAGGTGCTGCTGTTTCAGGGAGGACAAGTATGTCCCAGGAGGAGTTCCCAAATAAGCTTACCTATGTCAATTGTTAAATATGTCTTATATAGTAAAATATTGACAGCAATACTTATGTTTGTTTAACAATTTTTGGGGGTTGGGTGGGTGGGACTAGTTACAGACTGACAGTTAATTACACATTCTGTTTCATTACACATGGGCTTTAGGTGGATGCGTCATCATTCTGTTAAATGTATTTTTAATGGACATAAAAAGGCCAAAAGATTTTCACCTGTGTTACTGTTAATTCTGATGATGGTGTCTTTACCTTTTGCTTAACTTCTTCCAGGACCATCCACCCTAGGAAGTGTGGAGTCATCTGCACATAGTAAGTTAAACATTTTTATTTCACTACTGATGAGCAGTTCACAGAAATATTCATCTGCATGTGCGATGTGAGTGTCAGGACTGTGTGTGCATTGCTGCACTGTCTGTAATAGTAGCACCACTGCTAGTTTGTTAGCATATACCAAACTGTGTTAGTGCAACTATCAATTGCTTTCCTGTGCTTGTTGCTTATTATCACAGGTAATCCTGACAGTAGAAATGTAGGACTTTTACCACCTGATGTCAAAGTAAGCAGACTTTGATGATGATGGTGGGCAAACAGAGGCACAGTTGGGGGTGCAGAGGTTGAATCTGACACTGAGGTTGGCATTCAGCCATCCCCTGTAATTCCATCGGACACAGCCATTAGGTCTACAATCAATTCCAGTGAACCCTCAGATATTGGACAGGTGGAGGGTGAGATGCTCGATCAGAGTAGCATACTTACTGCAGCTTTAGTGCCTGTTGACTCTGGCTGTAGCAAAAGTGTGTGTGAGGTGCCATGCAGGATGGCTGTTAGGGGTGCTCGGAGGAGGCCTGCCATCCATCCTTCACCTGATCAGGTGTGTCTTTCCGTGTCACACAATGTATGTTTAGGGCTGTCATGGAGGCACAGGCATGCTCCAATATAACCTCTGAAGAAATACTTAGGGCCATAGATGTGGTATAAGCTGACATGTGTGACTGCCTCCACAGTGTTGCCAGTTCAATGGATCAGATGAGTGACACAATGGAACAGGTGGTGTCTGTGATGGAACATCCGCTGGGAGGAGAATGGCATCCACATGGGCATAGGTCAGCCACATCATCTGATATTAGCCAATGTGGTGGTGCCTGATCATGCTCTCATAGTGGCACTACTTCCAATGTTCTGTCATTAGTTGAGGTGTCCACATCCAGACATGGCAGGCCATGGGTCCTGGGTATACTCGTGGCAGGAACTCATCCAGCAAACATTAGTCATGTTTAGGTAGCAGCTGTGCATCTGACCATGGGTGTGGATGTGCCAGTGCTGTGGACATGCCAGTGCAACTCCTGGCAAAGCCAGTTATCATGGCCAGGTACAATGACGATGAACTGCCACCTCTACCATGCATGGCTCACACCTGTCTGCTATGTAGAGCTAGCACAGAGCTTGCTGTGTTCTTGCAGACATTCACACACCCAGTTCCATGTGGAGTGCCCATATAAACACACACAGAACAGTTATAAGGTTCAGTCATGTCTTCCTGTTTCTCTTTCTTACTCACATGCACTCATTTACCTTTGCTGTCAGCCAAGGCTTCCTGCCCCCCCCATACACACACAAACACACACACACACTCACACACACACACACACACACACACACACACACACACACACACACACACACACACACACACACACACACACACACACACACACACACACACTCACCACCCTGTGCAAGTGATAACTGTGCCATATCCTTGTTTTCTATCTTTTGGATTTGGGGATACATAAACTTTGTTTCTGATGCTCAGGGTGCATAGCTGACTTAGTGCTCAGTATATCTGTGTTTGTGATGCTGTTTTGCTAATTGTACTGCTTTCTTACAGGTTTTTGTAATGTGTACATGTCTCACACACTCTTATAGCAACAAAGCTGGACCAAGCTATAAATAAAAGTTGGACAAAGGATGAACAATAGGGAGACTTTTTAGCTATTTTAGTTTTACAAAGTCAGATAGTTGATAGAATCAAACAGTTTTTGAATCACTATTTTTTTATTTTTTTCTGAGGGGTATGAAGTCTGAAACTGAAATATGCTATTAATTTCTTACTTCTCTTTTTAATGATTTCCCAGTACAAAATTATGAGGCCAAACTGAGGACATTTGGTGACCATCAGTACTTTTGAGAGTTATGAATTTGTGAATCTTTGATGCCTGAGGCCTATTACTTGATAGAGGATACATGTATTCATATAAGTCACTGCTGTCACATGGTGGAGTCACTGCTGTACAAATCAACCACCTTTTCTTACTTACATTACCAAGTAACAGTATGCAAGGATATGCCATTCATTTGTATTATTACACATTTTTAATATTCCCGGTTCAGCACTTACCTTGTAAATCTGGCAGTTGCTACTATTTTAGTTCAGGGTTCAGTCTGTCTGATACTAGGAGTATGCATCCATTACATGGGTAGGTAAAGGTTGTGTGCATTGCCTGGCATCAACACTACTATATGTATGTGCAGAGGATGAAGGAGTAAGTCCCTTAGGTGGTGAGTGAGTGTGCTATGCATTGCCTTTCAGCCATTGTGAGGGTATATAGAGCATGCCTACATCTGTCTGCACCCACAGCAGCTGCTGATTCCCTCCTGACTCCTCACCTGCATTTGGCTGTGGTGACCTTGCCAGTGGTGGTGGGATGTGTGCCCCTCCCCATTGTTGAACCTCCTGAAACTGTTTTCTGAGGATGATGTCATGAAGCATGGCACAAACAGTGAAGATTTCAGTACATGTAAGTAGACTGCACTGCAGCACTCCCCCAGATGTACAAGGCACCAGAACCATGACTTCAGCAGCCCAAACACACGCTATATGATATTTCTGGTTTGAGTATGTGCCTCACTATAATGTTCTTTAGTTGGTGTGTGTACATTTCTGATAGGCATCATCAGCCACGGTTCCAGTGCATCACCTGCATCCCCCAGTAAATGAACCTGTAGGATATCATCACTAGTAAATATCTCATACAGATTGGAGTTGTGCCAGATATGTGAGTCATAGTAACTGCCTGGGTTGCCAGCACAAACATTCAAAGTGATTCCCTTAGCCTTACCCATGACTTGGCAGTTAATGGCATGGAATCCCTTTCTATTTATGTACACCCTTCCCTGTTCCCCAGGTTGTGCCTTGATTTTATATGTGTACAGTCCATGCCACCCAGTACTTCAGGGTAGTGTGCTACAGGATAGAACTCCTGTATATTTGTGGCCCTGTCCTCCGGTGCACGGGGAAAATATATGTAGTCACTGACATGTTGGAGCACAGCATTCAGGAATTGATGGAGCATCCTGGATGCTGATGCTTGTGACAACCCCAGCATGTCCCTTGTTGGTCTCTGAATGGTTCCTGTATCTAAACTTTTAAGTACTATACATACCTTTGTCTCCACCACTATTGGCTTTCCCTTGATCTGAGCTGAGGATGACAGAGGTTACAGAGTTCCTGTAGTGTGTCTCTATCCACCCTGTAGTGCTCTACAATTTCCACCCCATGCAGATGCTAATAAGTTAAATGTGGTCTGAAAACTCTTCTCCTTCTTGGCCTTGGTCTACTAGCAGCAGCAGCATAAACTTCAACCTGTTGCACATGCACATGAATTAAAGCAACAGCAGCCCCTGACATTCTTTCTGTGTGGACTCCTTTCTATGGCTGTATTCCAATAGGTTTTGGAATTCACAGGGAAAACCAGCACTGAGTCTACATGGTTGCTTTATAGCTTGTTGAATAGCTCCTCCATTTTGGATTGGTTGATTAGCATGCAGTTCAGCTGATTATATTGTAATTAGCATACCTCAGTATTTACCATGTTTGAGTGGGTCTACATGGTGTGTAGCACTTCTTACTGAATCCAGAATTGTGCTCTACCATGTGTGTATCACACCACGACTCACACACAGTCTTAGATACTATTTAAGGTTTATTGAGTCTGCCCACATGACTTCCTCTAAAAATTTCCCGCAAAAGTAAAAGTTATTAAAAGTTGAATACATTGACTTTCTCTAAGACTTCTCCCACATAAGTAAGACAGGTATTAAAAGCTGAATATATTGACTTTTCTCTAAGATTTCTCCCACTCTGTTAAAACAGGTGTTAAAACATGAGCACATCAACTTTCTCTAAGACTTCTCCCACAGAAGTAAGACAGGTATTAAAAGTTGAATTTACTGACTTTTCTCTAGGACTTCTCCCACTCTGTTAAAACAAGTATGAAAAGATGAGCACATCAACTTTTTCTAAGACTTCTCCCACAGAAGTAAGACAGGTATTAAAAGTTGAATATACTGACTTTTCTCTAAGACTTCTCCAACAGATGTAAGATAGTTATTGAAAGCTAAACACATTGACTTTCTCTAAGACGTCTTTCACTCACAGAAGGAAGAGTTTTCTTCAAGTACTAGAAGGTGATTCTTCCATTTAATTCAACTGAGTAGATGTGAACTCATGACTACATTTAACCAGACTTGTTTAAATTAACAAGTACTGTGGTCTGTCTGACAGGGTTAGAATGTTTGTTATTGAAAAGTATGCTTTAATGCTGTTTTGTACATGTTGCATTGTACTGAAAGTTTGAACTGGTTTTGCGCAAGCAGCCTTTTTTGAAGCTCTTCATAAAAAAAAAAAATCTTGATGAAAATTTGAAACTGTGGTGAGAAAAGTATATATCAAATCACTATGATATACTGATGAATGCTAAAGGGACATGCAGGCTAAGATTTGGTGAAGTTTTCATGTCATGGTAGCAATTTTGCACAGCCAGTGGCCACATGACATATGGAGGTGATTCCAAGACTCGCTGAGCATGATTGTGAAAACCCAAAAAATCCTGCAGCCAGCGTAATATACAAATGGTGGCATGATGTATTTTTTATTTATTTGTTTGTTTATTTGCTTATTTACTACATTGGTCCACTGATCAAGAATGATAATTTGCAGGCATAGTCCAGGTGAAAGTATTCATAGCTGATTCACAAAGATACATGTGAAATATAAGCATAAAACAATCCAGTACTGACAAATGGTACAAACAAAACTTCTTGAAAATACACAAAATATAATAGTACAGGTAGTATATACAAATATTGTACAGGTAGTATACATAAATCTATAAGAAAACAACTTCAACAATTTAAGTGTAGAAGATGGTCCTAGCTAACTTGAGTTCTTAAGGTTTCCATTTGTGTTTTGTAGGAGAGATGATATAAAAACCCATTAGTCAGTATGTATATGCAAGAGGATATCTCCTATTCAGTAGTCACAGCATTCTGCTTTGTCACCCTTTGTGGCACTGAGTCATTCATCTCTTCCTAACATACCATACCATACCATACCATACTACCTAAACACAAAAATAGTGGATGGCTCAAGTGTGGATAGAAGTACCATGTAGGAGCTGATCAAAATGTGTCACCTCATATGTAGGCTCATGAGATGCATAGGCCATCTATCCCTGTGTTATTAAGCATACCTCTCAGATGTCCATGTTTTGCATGGTAGCAATAATGTTTTGTCATAGTTTTCCTCTATCCTTCCTAAAAATTGGGCTACTGCATTAAAATTAACAGCAATTAAAAGGTTCCTTGATTTAGGGCCTTTTCTCTAATTATTGTGTGGTGTTTTTCTAATGCTGGAGGTAATAGATGAGATGTATGTCACCAAGGTATGTGTGGCAATGACAATACACAGCAACAGCTAATCGGAAATAGCTAAATAGATTCCAAATAACGATAATACACTATAAGTAAAATAAATTGAAATCGAACTGTCTAATAACATAGGAAAATTGATTTATTAGCAAAGCTGTCAAGTTGCATAAACTCTTTCTCAATACTTTCTAAAACAGACCATACACATTTACGTCCTTAGGTTCCAAATTTTAATTATACCAGCCAGCCTAAACAAGTAAACAATCACATGATATATCATATGTAAAAAAACATCATATAGTGAGGTATCTTGAACTCTCTTATTGAATAATGAATAAATAAATCATTAATAATATATGAAACGTGAAAATAAAATATTATAGTTTATGCTGCCTTGACTTTAAAACTGGTTTAAGATGGTTCATAGTATTTAGCTCTGGTGGCAAATCAGCTCTAGAATAATCTCTTTATACTCAGCTAATTTTGTGATATTCAATAAATTACCTCTGTTTATTCAATAAAACTTTTTAAATAACTCTAAACTTAGAAAACATGTTCTCTACCCATCTGAAAATTATGTTTATATAGTGCATATGTTCAACACATCTTCAGATCTCTGATAGGTGGGAGTATATTCTTTCTAAAGTTTTTGATTAGTTTTCCCAAAATAAAACTGTTGCATTTCATGCAATTAGCATGGATTTGAAGTCTCCTGCAGAGGAGAGATGACCTTTGAGAGAAGTATCTTTCTCTCCAGCATGTCCTATGTATGCCATAGTGAACATTGAGGTCTCTGGAACAGGTAACTCAAATCTCACATTACTTATGCATGTGCAACATTTTCATTCCATTCTGGCCACAGATAGGTCTGTAAGGCATACATAATCTGCCTCATAGCTATCTATATGATACTGCACACAGTGACAGATGCATCATTCTGCCTGCAGAAGAGACATGTTGGAGACCCACTGATGTTTTATTACCAGGCATGTCTGATGTCTGTCAAGTTGGTGCAGGTGTCCGATAAAATACATTGCAAAATGTGATTTATATTCTTTCATACAGCTGATTAGGGATGAGTATAGGGGATTGCTAACATATATTGTTATTGGTGTAATGCCATTGTTAATCAGATGTACAATGTAGAATGTCTACCTCCCCATAGTAGACCCAGGTTGCAGCTGACGTGCTCTAAGGTCTATTAATGCAGAAGTGGGGAATGGTGTACTAATGCTTATTTTATAATAAGCAGGAACATTTATTATTACCACAGGGTATGCTGATGCATTTCTGTGCAGCTCATGTAACATCCATGGCTTTGTCAGTCGTCATTAGTGCCACAGACCCTCTACTTTATTCAAGACTTCTGAGACATATATGTCAGACTTGAGGTACCACAGCACTGCCACTTCTGTTACTACATAGGTGACATGTCTGCTGCGTGAGGTGAAGTCTCTTACTGTGACTGAATGTAGTTGGTCTGTGATCCCATTTGAAAAACAATTGATAACACAGGATTTTTTATTCACCTTGGTTAGATTACCAATGACAACAACTGTTGGATTGTGTTGAATGCCTTGGCCAAGTTACAATAGGCTGTATGCACATCTTTGACTTTGTGTATGTCTCATCACCACCAAGCTTTGCAGCCACAAGATACGCTTGAGAACACCTAACTGGAACTGATCTAGTGTTTGGAGGTCACCTATTTCCTTGTGTCTGAAATGCATGCAAACTGTATCCATTGCCTTATGGCAGAGGTTGCATAAATTTATGTTTCTTAATTACACTTGTATTTTGCCAGTCATCTCTTGTGTGGTTTTTCTGAGAGCGTACTTTGGTAGTGTTTACCTGAATCTTTTTGGATCTCTTGTGTGGTTGGAAAATGGTGACTGTATTCATCCAATATGGACAACAGCAGTATTCAGACTGTGGTTGAATATGGTGCCTAGGGGAGTAGCTCAATGTTGAATTACATGAAGAACACAGGCTGGAATTCCATCTGGTCCCATGGAAAATGTGCTCCTAGTCTTGGAGAGGGCAGTAATAACTTTGTCACTGTAGATACCACAGCTCGAAGGTGATGTTTCACACATAGTTTGTACTAGGTGTAGTGGTGGCAGGGGACACTCTTTTGAGACAAACATGTCTGCTAGTAGGTTTTGAAGTTACACTGGGTCAGTGTGCACTATATACACCGTTTGATCCAAATACATTTGAGTTATATCAGTTTGCAGATATACATGAAGAAAGCCCTCTGGTTATCCCTGGATATGTTGTTGTGTGAAATCTTAGCATGGTTGCTCTGTGTGGGATCTTGAAGGTGTCTTATTTGCATGTTTATGCTGAGGAGAGGGGCCTTCCAACCCTGGTTTCTCAATTTTGTATTTGTAAACAGCAGCTTCTTTCACTTACTGTACAATGTAGTTATGACAGACATACACTGGTATGGTTTGTACTTTCCAGAGGATCTTTGTTTGAGCCTATCAGGCAAGGTCATATGTATATATTTCTGTAGATGCATAGACAGGGCATCAGGAAGTAATTTAATACAGCTGTCAATGGCCTTTGTGGAAACTGTGTCTTGGAAGTATTGTAGGACATCCCTTACTACACATGTGCCATTACATTGTACACTCATACTGTTGAGGTACAGGTCTGGAATATGAGATAACCTTGTGGGGTGTTGCATTCTTTCTTCCATGGCATTTCAGTTCACAAACTGCAGGTAATATTGCGCAGGTAAGTTTGTTGTCCTATAATTATCTCAAGCAATAGATATATACTTTCACTCACACCTGCCTGGGTTGTTTTGCTCTACTTTAATTGTCCCATGTAGTAATATATAAGCCATCTGACCTTCTGTATTTATGGACGGTGACCTATTAATGGCGATAACAGGAAGGGTTTTCCTATCCACAGTAGGCTAGACATAGAATAACTCCATATAGTTATCTTTTCTAAACAGTCTTTAGACATACTAATCTTCAATGTAAATAGATATGACACCTCCAGTGGTACACACAACTTTCATTTGCTGTGTGGATGTTTGGAAGGCATTGTAGCTTTGCAAGGACAAGGTACAAATAGCTGCCTTGAACCATGTTTCTCTGACAGCACAGACATCAGCAGCTTTACTGTGGAGAGTGCTTACAGAGAGTGAGGCTTCAGATGTGAACTCCTAGGGTTTATCAGCATGATCCTCACTTTGTTTGAGGTGTGCATTTTCACATTGGTTATTCTGCTTTTGTGACCTTGCCTAATAAGAGGATTATGGTGCAGTCAAGTGGCCTATGTCTGGAAAAGCAGTGTACTCTATCCACCATGTCATTCCACACTGACAGGTACTGTATCAATGTACTATGACAACAAAAACTTAGGCAAGTTTAGTGAATCTGTTGATCTTTATATAGTGGCATCATCCTAGGTGAGGGTATAATGCTGCTCAAACACAGGGACATACATGGCAGGAACACGTATTTAGATAGCTCAGTCATGTCTGTGTTCATATATTTCCTATAGTCACATCTCAAGTTGGGCATACCAAGATGAAGTATGCTGGAATAAGAGTGGGACTTGCTGTTGAGAGACTTGATTGCATGTGTGCTGTGATGACTACATCTGCCACACAGCTGACACTAAACAGATCCATGTTTAAGCTGTTGAGTAGGACATCTGTACATCTCATTATACAGACAACTATTATGAAAACCTTTGGGATACATGCCCATTGCCTTGAGCACTTCTATGCTGAGACAGTGGTGATGATATGTCTGTTATGTATTGTCTGATTTAAGCCTGATTGTGTTTAGAATGTGTCTGCTGTTTAGGCTGGTTTGCGGGGAGTACCTCTGCACATGATGGTTTGTGTTGGGTGCATATTATGAGTAGGAGTCAAGGTATGGGAGCAGACAACCTTTCTAGTGTTACTCATCTGGAAGGTAGAGAACACTGATTCCAGATCCCCACTATACATGGATCTCTTCAAATTTGTAATTCAGTGATGTAGGGGATACAAACTATTCAGTGCATATGAGGCATTATCTGCACTGAGTCAGGAACTCATGTCAACTATGCTAGCAGGGGAAACAGAGGGGAAGTGATATTTGATAATGGAAGGTTTGAACCTGGTGTCTGCATAGAGAATACAAAAAAGGAGTGGAATATATGATCGGACTGCCATTGTCAGGTCACTAATCTGTCAGGTGTACATTATGATGTCCTTCATAAGGTGGATCAATACCTCTGTTATTGATAGATAAGTGGGTAATCTGATGCTTGTTATGCAACTGAGGTTCTGACAGCTAGATCTGCTCTGCTACATAGCAGCAGCTGATTGTATTTGAAAGCAAGTGCATTGATGTTTTTGCAGGTATGAGGGCAAAGTGTTACAGTCACTGCATACAATCCAGAGCAGGTAATACAAAGACATACTGTTAAAGCCCAAACTAAATCCAGACACAGTCAAATACTCCTACTGTGCACTCATGCCAAAGGTATACAGATGGTGTTTCTCCAAGTAGAGATGTCGTCTTCTTCTACTATTCTTTTGGACAGTACCACTAGGCCTTGCCACAGCAGATGTTCTGCTTCCATTTCTAACCATCCTCTGCATCTTGATCTGTAACATCAACCACCTGCATGTCCCACATCCATACACCTTATCTTAGGCCTTCCCATTTTCTTCTTACCTGGAAGCTCCATTCTTAGCATCCTTCCCCAAATATACCCAGCATCACTCCTCAGCCCATGTCCAAATGAACACAATCCCACCACTTTGTCTTCATCTCCAGACCATAGAACCTGAGCAGACACTATGATATATAGTCAATACTCTTGTTCATCATTGACCCACACAATGCAAACAGTAACATCTGGTACTCTGCTAACACCTGTTATGACTCCTGCCTTTTTGTTTGTGGCACCATGTGCAGCACATATAACATAGCTGGTCTCACTATCATCTTGTAGAACCTCCATGTCAGTGTTATTGGTACCCGTCTGTCAAAGATCACTCCTGACACTCTTCTCCACACACTCCACCATGCATGTCTCTCTCCTATAGCTGTCTTCTAGACTCACCATTACTCTGAATTGTTGGTCTGGAGTATTTAACATCATATGCCTTCACCAACTGTACTCCATGCATTCTAATGTCCTCTATCCTCCCTCTCATTCACACACATATATTTTGTCTTAGTCCTGCTGACCTTCATTCCTCTCATCTGTAAAGCATATGTCCACCTTCCCAGGGTCTCTACAACTGTACCTCAATCTCAATACGGACCACAATATTATCCGCAAAGAACAAAGTCCACGTGAACTCCTATGTGATCTAATGTGTCAATCTGCCCATAACCATTGCAAATAGATGTCATGATGCTTGTACATACAATAACAGTAATGTCACTGTTGTCTGTCTTATATAGAATGAAGTGACATCTGCCCATCTGTCAGGTCAGTGTGTGAACATGGCTTGTTGTGACATATACATATCCAATAATCTGATATAGCTGATGACATCAGCAGTGTCTGTTGAACATAAAAGGATAGTGTCCCTTAGGCTGCTGTAAAATGCTCTGTGTAACATCCACCAACAACTCATACACACAGTTGACTGCTATGCAAATAGAACCTCTACCTATGTAAATTTAGGAACTACAGATCAAAGTACTTCACACACATTCCACAGCACAAGTCTGAGCTTAACATAAATGCAGGTAGTCTTATGGTAGATGACATCAGCAGGCCACATGAGGAACAAGAGGTCGGAGGCCTGCCTCAACTGGGCATTTGTGCAGGCACCAAAACAGTGCAAAACCATGACATTTGAGACCTCAGTGTGGGATACATAACACACACACACACAACTGACTATAGGGAGAATATAACTCATATCTATCAAGGTTTACATACTATAGGTTAGAATACTTAATGTACACATCACAGTGCAAGTCTGTTTTTTGCAGGACTGCAGGTGATCTCACGGTAGATGACATCAGCGGGCCATGTGAGGGACAAGATGTTGGAGGCCTGCCTTGAATGGGTGTTTTTGCAAGCAGAAAAACATGTAAAACATGCTATTTGAGAAGTCAGATTGAGATACACACTTCCACTTTTGCTTATACACACACACATGCACAGTTGACTGTAGTGAAATTAGAACCCCTACCTATCTAAGCTTACAGGCTACAAAATCAAAGTACTTAATTCATGCACCACAGCACAAGTCTCATTTTAATGGCACTGCAGGTGATCTTATGGTAGATGACATAGCCAAGCCATGTGTGCTACAACAGCTTGTTAGGCCTGCATAGTCACATTGCCTCATAGTGTCATCTGAGGCTAGTAGCCTAGCAGACAAATACTGTTTAGTAGCCTAGTTGTGTAACAACAATAGCATTATTGAGCCTATTTGCCTGTTTACATTTGGATGATCAAGCCTGTGGGCACCATCAATTGGTCCTGTCAATGAGGGAGAATACACCATCATATCTTACAACTTGTACAAGGGATGATATATGTGTAGAAAACTCAAAGCAATCCAGGGTTGCAGTGCCTGTTGCTGTCATCACTGGTGGGGAAACAAAGGGATGCCTTGTCAATATATGTACATATACTTATATTGTGCCCTCAGTTTGCAATGTTTCCACATGTAGTCTTAAAAGACATGGTGTCTGAGAATGATAGGGTACCAAACCTCACAACTGATGAGATTTTCACATAATGTCCAGATGTTTGACTCATATCTGTAGTCTGTTTCACACAATATTATGGTTTTCTGGAAAATCAATGGCAAATCATTGAGAAATGAGGTCAGTAAATAATGGCAGACATCTGAATTTCACGTGATGTCCTTCAGAAAAATTCACAGAAATGCAACACCTGTTAATCTATCACCTTATCTCAACTTAATTGATAGTTTTATTTTAACTGAGGACTTTTGGGGTTTCTTTGTCTGAAGAAGTTCATGTATTTTCTGAATGAATGTGCTAACAATAAACTGGTTGGAATTCTGCAGCTTGCTGCCTATTTTTGTATCTGGTTACAAATCTATCACCTTTCTAGGTTTGTAAGTGCAACATTTAAAAATTGTCCATATTTTTGGGCCTTTGTCCCACTATTATTTGTTGCTTTGTCCTGATTTACTACTGTAAGAGCCTGATATGTATGTAGGTGACTATAGACACAGGCAGAGACACACACACACACACACACACACACACACACACACACACACACACACACACACACACACACACATACACACACACACACACACACACACACACACATATATATATATATATATATATATAGAGAGAGAGAGAGAGATACAGAGAGAATGCTATAGTGTGAGAAACATTAGAGTTGCGCTATGGTTAACTAAGTATACCCACATGTGCCTTTGCCTTTTTTATACTGTTTGTGTGTTGGTAAGCAGTGCACAAACATGAGGTGCATTACTCACATCTCAGTTTTACTATTATGTAGTATATACCTGCTACTATAGCCCACTCCTATCTAATCCATGCTGGGATTTCCTGATTACTAACAGCATTTATTGAATTTATCTGATGCCTGTGGTTGGCAGTCAGACATAAATCCTACTTCCTCTTTCACTGTTTCTGCACTGCTGCGCTTCACACAAACTGGCTAAGCCTTATCAAAAAGGCTTTATACATGCAGCACAGAGCACAAATGTGGAATTAAAACAAGACAAAGTTGATATCAGTATGAGACACAGAGTCATAGTCTGTCAAACACAACCTATTGCTAGAATACATCCAAAACCTCTACTTACATTAGGATTCAAACCTCAACAGCATTACAGCTTCATCAGACAGGAATGCTGCATTAGTCCTTTTGGTAACAGAAGCAGCTTGCCAGAACAGGGGTCATTCATCACACAACCACCTGCAAAACAGTGTATACTGCTATACATGAGTTGCCTAACACATACAATGCATGATCAAATCTATAGTATTATCCTGGAAAAATGAGGGATAATAATTGTGACAAACACCCAATTATCATGTGTTTGGGGGCAGCATAGATGAGTTACCGTTATGGCAGTTACAATGGGACATCTGTGTTTTGGGGGGGTGGGGAATCAAATCACATCTACTGTTAGGATACAGACAAGTCTGAAGTCAGACACTGCAATGTGTAACCTCCCTTTCTAACTTCTGTCTTGAATGATATACCAGTAATCTGCTGCAGTAGGAATGTATGAAGGTTTCATGCATGAGGCCTGCTAACTACAAATGGACACATACTAGCAAAATAGTGTCAATAGTCACATGTTACTTACTTTTCTGTACAAATACACAACAATTTACTTGCATATTGTACCAAGTTCAAAGATACAAAGATATGTCATAATACTCCACAAGACTACAGTGTAAGTTAAGGACCTACCTTGCAAATGCAGTGGTTGACACAACTGCAGTTCAGGGCTGACTCTGATGCAAGTAGTACACAGCCAATACATGGATAGCTGCAGTTCATCTGAGTTGCCTGGCATCATTTTTAATGTATTTATGTTAGTGGGAGAAAGGCATTAGTCCCTAGGTCCCTAAGTGGTCAGTGAATGTGCTATGTTATGTCTTTTAGCCAAAGCAATGGCATACTGAGCATGCCTACATCTGCCTACAGGGACAGCAGCTGGGGGTTCCTCCTCTGAGACCTCCTTTGACTGTGATGACCTAGGCATTGGTGAGGGGATGTGTGTCCCTTCCCCTTGCTGATCCTGCTGCAGCTTTTTCCACAGGATCAGATTGTGGAGCATAGCAAATACGGTAAATATTTGTGTACATGTGTGTGTGTGTGTGGAGTATACTGCAAGGCTCCACCAGATATATCTAGGCAAAATAACTGTGACTTCAGAATCCCAAACACATGCTCTGTGACGTTCCTAGGTTGTGTGTATACCTCATTATGGTGTTCTTCCATGGGTGTGCATGCATTTTTTATGGGTATCATCATCCACTGTCCCAGGGTATAGCAGGCATCCCCCAGAAAATGGCCCTGTGGGATATCCCCCCTAGCAAACATCTGGTGCAGCTGCGATGTGTGCCAGATATGGGAGTCATGGTAACTGTGAAGACTGGAGGAAGATGGGCGAAGGCTGCCAGCCTGGTCAAATAGAATTTGATACATAATTCTATCAATTGTATAAATAAATGTAAAATACAGGCTTGTGTTTTTAAATGAAAGAAAGCATTGTAAAATGTGAACTTCAAGATTGTTGCAACATTGCCATCTGCTATAAGGAATACCAAGCCAAGCATTTCAAATGTGTCGTTTGAAGCTGAAAAAATCTTATGAATCTCTTTGATGTTTACAAGTCGGCTCCAGTGAGTCTGGATGAAGGTTTCAGGCCCATTGTTTTAAGGTTAAAGTTAAGGGCCATAATTTACATTTGGAAGGTGCTTTAATGCTCTCGTTTCTGCTAGAGTGTATATGTGAAATGCCTTTTATTGTTGTAGTCTCCTGAGCAGGTGTTAGCTTACTAAATAATGCAGTTTGTGGCCTGGGAACTTCAGACTAAGTGGCAAAATTATGTAATTTGGTAGGGCCTTAGCTGTTGGTTAGTGTTTAAAAACTATTGTTGAGTGAGAGACTAAGAAGCATTTTGATCTTGGACATCTAACCCAGCACTGCTTATGTTTTATGTATGTACATAGGATTATAGCACTGTATTTTCTATTAAGATTAGTTAAAGATTAGAAAGTTAGAGTAAGTGTTTTTCTTTTATATCAGATCTGTCCTACTGTATTATTTTAAGTTTCTGTGTGATATCTGAGCTCTTAAATATACCTGTGGTATAGTAGTATTGTCTTGTGTTTTAAATATTTATTATTAAATATTTTAAAACCTTTACCTGTGGCTGGTTTATGTAGAGATAATTTAACCTCTAAAGTACATTACGTATTTACAAATTTTACTGTCTACGTCACTCCAAATTAAGCCTTGACTCTGTAGTCATACTACCATTGGATTATAATATTGCACAGTAATAACTGGACACCCTTTTAAGGGCCCTTTAGTAGCTGATAATTATATTAAGCTGGTGGTGGCAGTAATTACTACAGTATAGTCTGAGTAAAGGGGCACAGATTGAGAATCTGTGTCAGCCTTTCCCAGGAGTGTCTGTGAAATTGTATAAATACTTATCTCAAAATGTGGGTGTGTGTCAGCTACCTGGGCAGGGACACGAAGCGCTGGTTGGACAGAGAGGGTACTGGAGGTTAGCTTGCCAGCTAGGCTGAGATCTGGACCCTATAGCTGTGCCAGTGGGGAGTCTTATTGGGGACCTGGTGAGCAAGGGAGCAACCAGCCCCACACTGACTGTGATCTCTGTGTGCACTTAAGGGAAATTGAACTTTACTGTGTGTATTAGTTATCTTTTCCTCTTGTAGGAGACAACCTCCCTGGTGTTAGTGGTGAGAATTGAGGTTCCTTTATTGCTGGGCCAGGGCACGGGCATCACATATTGGTGGCAGTGGTTGGGATATCCTATCACATATTGGTTTGCTGTGGTGGGATCCACATCACATATTGATTAGTTGGCAAACACTAATTGGCTTGTAGTGGTGTGGTTAGAGTGAATTCCTGTAGCTTATGTACAGTAATCTCTAAAAGTGTTTTGTACTCTAAAACAGCCATGCGGTGTATACTCAGAGTTCAGATCACAATTGTGTTATTTCTTTTGTTAGCTTAGTGTTAGTCAGGGTGAGCAGGCAGCATGTCAGCAGAGGAGTATGGAAAGCTGACAAGGAGCCAGCTGGTGGAGATGTGCCAGACTAGGGGCTGGTGCATGGAAACCTGACTAAGGCAGACCTGATTGCAGCCTTGGTTACAGCTGCATCAGGAAACAGCAGCCTGGAGGACAGTCAGACTGACAGTGGAGATACAATATCCACTGAGAATGGACAGCTCAACCTTTCTGCAGTGGACTTAAAAATCCAGCTGGACCTAAAGAGACTTGAGTTGGAGGCCAGGCGTATGGAACTAGAAGCAGCTGAGAAAATGAGGAGTCTACAAACTGAGAAAAATGAACAGCAGAGGAGGCATGAGAGGGAAATGCTGACTCTTCATCAGAGTCATGGAGGTAATGGGGAAGGGAGTAACTGGACCCCAGAAACACAAAAGATCAGTAAATTTCTTTCACAGTTTAATTATGGGGATAATTTTGATAGCTTCATTCATATGTTTGAGCAGGTATGAAGTTGACCAAGGGCTCTGGGTACGGTTCCTGGCCCCCTTACTCCATGGTAAAGTTGTAACATCTTTAGCAAAAATGCATGACATTGACTGTTTTGATTATACTGCTGTAAAAAAGACACTTGTTGGAATGTTTTAAGCTAACATCTGAAATGTAGAGGAAAAGGTTTTGTGAGCATAGATGCTAGGTAGATGAAAATGTATGTGAATATGTTGCTGAACTGAGCACTTATTTTCATAACTGGGTGAGTGGATGTTAGGTCACCACTTTTGAAGGGCTGGCAGACCTGTTCTTAAGGGAACAAGCCCTAAGCACTTTGCCTGATGACATGAGGATCTGGTTAGCTGATAGACAGTGTGCTACTTCAGGAGAGTTGGGGAAGAAGGGAGACCTATACCTAGCAAGCAGGGCAGCCCTGCACAGGAAAAGGACCCTCAGTACTGCTCATGGGACTAAAGAAACCCATGGTGGGCAGCACAGACTGCCCCAACAGAATCCACCAGTAGCAGGGGAAGCCACTAGTCCAGGTACACATACAGGAGCTAGGGTTAAATGTTTTGAATGCAACCAGTGGGGCCATGTGGCATACAGGTGTCCACGGAGGCAAGGTGGGGAACCAAAGGTGAGGGAGCCAGTAAGTGGGAAAGACAAAATGCCAACTGTGGGTTGTCTTGAGACAACAGGGGTATGGAACTACCATCCTGTAGATGTCCTAAGAGAGAAGGATTTGGATGAGGCAGTACTATGTACTTATGCAGTTGCATGCAGTGAGGCTAGGAGACAAGAATGTAGGTCTGGTAGCCTGGGGGAGACCCAGACAGACTACATACTTGTAGCCAGGACTGCTGAAGTGGTTACTTCAGGGAGTGACCTACGCTGTAGCAGTGAGACTGAATGTGAGCCACAGCTGCTCGTGTGTACCGATGTTCCCTTGGACAGGGTAACTGTAAAGGTAGAGGTGAGTAGTAGCATTCAGGCTGACAGTGAGGCACTGCTGTCAGAGGATGGCAGACTTCCTGTGGAAGGGGAGCTGGGAAGGGTTACAAGGAGAGAGCTGAGACAGGCTCAGCTCTCAGACCCTACATTGCAAGGCCTGAGGCAGGTAGCTAGGGAGACACCTGATTCTCAAGGGAAGGGTGAATCTGTATACTGGGACAATGGGTTGCTATACAGAGAGTGGACCCCTGAGGGAAAGCTAGAAGGTGAGAGAGTACAGCAGTTGCTAGTGCTTAGAGCTTACCATCTGGTGCTTCTAGCCATAGCCCATGATATTCTCTTTGTAGGTCATATGGGCATAAAACGTACAAAGTGGTGTATTATGCAAAACTTCTATTGGCCTGGAATTTCCAGAGATGTAACAGGGTACTGCAGGACCTGTGAGCAGTGCCAAAAGGTAGGCAAGGCAGGAGACAAGGTGAGAGCTCCTTTGATGCCTTTGCCTGTGACTGAGGAGCTATTTCAGGGGGTAGCTATGGATATTGTGGGTCCTCTGAGTACCCAAAGTTCTGCAGGGAAAACGTATATCCTAGTGATTGTAGATTATGCTGCACAATACCCTGAGGCAGTGGTTTTGTCCTCCATTGAGACCGAGAAGGTGCAAATGCTTTGCTAGAGATTTTCAGCAGGGTAGGTTTCCCATAGGAAATACTGTCTAACAGAGGTGCCAATTTTGTGTCAGACCTGCTGGCTTGTCTGTGGAAGTCCTGTGAGGTGAAGCACATGAATACCACCCCTACCATCCCCAGACTAATGGTCTTGTTGATAGGTTAAACTCTACCATCAAGTCCATGCTACAGGCATTTGCAGATCAGTTTAAGAGGGAGTGGGACAAATATTTGCCCCATCTGTTGTTTGTTGACAGAGAGGTTCCCCAGAAATCCACAGGTTTTTCACCCTTTGAGTTGTTATTTGGGCATAGGGTGAGGGGACCTCTAGATTTAATTCAAGATGAGTGGGAAGGTGAGTGTGAGTCTCACAAGGAGTCTGTTGTGGCATATGTCCTGAACCTCAGGACAAGGCTCAGGGAACTCATGGGCCTGGCCCAGGAGAACCTGGAAGACGTCCAACAACAGAAAAAGGTGTGGGATGACAGGAATGCTCGAGCTAGAGAGTATGCTGTAGGGCAGCAAGTGATGGTTCTCATTCCTGTCAGACACAACAAGTTGCAAGCAGCTTGGGAGGGACCCTACAAAGTGGTAAGAAAGGTAAGTGATGTTAACTACATGGTGGAACTGCTAGACAGAAGGCATGGGCAGAAATTGTACCATGCTAACATGATGAAACCTTACCATGATAGGGAGACCCTTGTGCTGAGCATTTGTAATGGATTGCAGGAGGAGTCTGAGAGAGATCTTGTGACTGATCTCCTCAGTGAGGCTTGGGTTGACACCTTGGTAGAAAGGGTAGCAATGTCCCAGCAGCTATCTCCTATCCAGGTTCGAGAAATCCGAGCAGTGTTGCAGGAGTGTGGGGGCATGTTCACCAGGAAACCAGGGTGCTGCCACCTGGTGCAGCACCAGGTGGATACAGGACCTCAAAGACCTATCAGGCAGGCCCCTTATAGGGTGCCTGAGAGAGTCAAACAGACTCTGAGGGAAGAGGTACAGGAGATGTTGGAACTAGGGGTGATTCAGGAGTCAAACAGTCCCTGGGCCTCCCCAGTGGTACTGGTGCCAAAGAAGGATGGCAGCACCAGGTTCTGTGTGGATTACAGGAAATTAAATAGTCACACAGAGGCAGATGCTTACCCCATGCCTAGGACAGATGGGTGGGGCTAAGTATCTTACAACCATTGATCTTACCAAGAGATACTGGCAGGCGCCTTTGACTCCCAGTGCTAGAGAGAAGTCAGCCTTTGTGACTCCTTTTGGCTTATATGAGTTCACAAAGATGACCTTTGGGATGAAGAATGCCCCAGCGACTTTCCAGAGGCTGGTAGATCATATCTTAGCAGGAGCAGGAGGGTTTGCCCTTGCTTACATGGATGATATTGCTATCTACAGCCATTTCTGGCAAGAACACCTTCAGCATGTCAGGGAGATGCTGGGCAGACTACAGAGGGCAGGGTTGACCATTAAACTGAGAAAATGTCACGTGGGTATGGCAGAGGTCTCCTACCTGGGACATAGAGTGGGGAGTGGTAAGATAAGGCCAGAACCTGCCAAAGTGGAAGCCATTCAGGTATGGCCTGCACCTGTTACCAAAAAGCAGGTCAGCACATTCTTAGCAACAGCAGGGTACTACAGAAAATTAATTCCCAATAATAGTACCATAGCTGCTCCCCTCACAGACCTGACAAGGAAGAACAGCCTAGATAAGGTAGTGTGGTCCCCAGCATGTGAGCAGGCATTTCAGAAGCTTAAAGAAGCTTTGGGAGGATCCCCTGTGTTAGCCAGTCCAGACTATAGCAAAGAATTTGTTGTGCAGGTGGATGCTTCAAACTATGGGGTGGGAGCTGTACTTAGCCAGATTTCTTCAGAGGGAGAAGAACACCCAGTGGTTTATCTCAGTTGTCGGCTCCAACCCAGGGAGGAATGCTATGCAGCAGTAGAAAAGAAATGTCTAGCCATAGTGTGGGCACTACAAAAACTTCAGCCTTATCTGTATGGAAGAAAATTCGCTGTGGTGACAGATCACAACCCTCTAATATGGTTAAACAAAGCCAGTCAGAAAAATGCTAAGTTACTAAGATGAAGCCTGAGGTTGCAAGCATATGATATGTCAGTGCAGCACTGCAGTGGGACTAGCAATGCCAATGCAGATGGACTGTCAAGATAGGGAATGGGGTGAGGTACACCCAGACAGACCTGACACTCTCAAGCGATGTTTCTCAACGGGCACTTGAAAAACTTGCTTGAGTTCTCGGTGGGGGGGGGAGATGTGAAGATTGGAGGAAGATGAATGTCGAGTACACCATTGAGTGCCATCACTCCGTTTAGGTCAAATCACAGCTAGCAAGGATGCTACGATAAATCAAATCTTCACTTTAATGAGACTAATAAATGAAAACAGCTATGCTGTAGGTATACAGACGAAAAACAGTTGATATACAATCCAAAAGTCAGTTAGTGTACAGACGAAAAACAGTTGATGTACAATCCAAAAGTCAGTTAAGCGCTTTCACCCGGTGTCATCTGGGCTTCATCAGAACTGAACCATTGATTCACATCCAACAATTTAAAACTTTTTTGGTGCCCAAACAAGACAAAATGTTTCAAAATTTAAAGGCGCAGATATATTGTTTAGTATGCGGAGATGTATTATTTAAAATACAATTGCTGGACACTTGAATGAATATAATTAATCACAGTACCCTTATGTTGCAGTTGGACTAATGCATAAACTGAATAAATATATAAAAATATGAGGATAATTAATTCTTTCCGATTTTATGAATATTAAAAAATTTTAAAAAATACCTATCTATTAATAAATACTACTATATACAATAATTCATATATTATATAATATTATAATGTGTATGAATATAAATGTAAATGTACAAATGAATATATAAAAATATTGAAATATATAATATTAATTTTCCAGTCTGCTGAACATATCATAAACCTGGCATAAATACGCATAAAAATAACATAGCATGAATGCATAAATAATGCGTAAAAAATGAATGCTCAAAAGATATACAGAAAAAGAATACATGAAAAATAAATACCCATGAAATAAATAATTAAAATCCTGGCTAATTCTTAATACGTATTCAATTTGCCTTACCAAAATGAATGTAATAAATATTATAAAATATTTTTTTAAATATTTTTTCAACTAAGAGCGTGTTTATATGGTTTAATAATATAACAATGGTTTGATTGATATATAATCATTTAAACCTGGTGGTGTGGTGGCATTTAAGTATATTTGCCACCAAATTTCTTTATAACTGAGCAAACTTTTAAAATCCCCTCCTTTGGGATCATAATTAATTACTTCAAGTATAATGAATTTAAAACTATGACTGTTCCCTTCCCTGTCTATGTGGCTATAAAGTGCGTTATTGTTGTCCTTGGTTCTTATGCAGTATATATGGTCATAGATCCTTTTCTTTACATTTCTTTCCATTTTACCTACATAAAAACATGGACATTGTTGGCAAATGCTTAAATATATTACCATCTTGGTATTACAATGTCCTGCCTTTCTTTTTACTACACTTTTATGTCCATTTTTCAAGTAAATGATATTTTCTTCGGACATATATTTACATTGGTTGCAAGTACCACATTTGGGATTCATACCAATAAATGATTTTTTGTTGTAGTTGTTCCTTCCCTTAGTTCCACTTTCAACTAACTGTTTAATGTTAGTTCCCATTTTGTATGTGAACTTAGGTTTGACTCCCAATACTTTACTTAGTTGGGAATCCTTAGAAATGATATACCAAAAATGGTTTAAAATCTTTTTAATATGACTGGCAGCTAAATTAAACTGTAAAATATATGTTCTATGGAAGGAATCTTGACTATTGTCAGTCTCATTATGGTCGTAGTCATGAAGTGTGTGGATCTCTTGAGATATAGGTTTATGGTTGCTCCCTAATAAAGGAAAATATCAAGAATTCCTATGTTGTAAAATATACTGAATGGTAGAGTCCATCATAACAATGGGATAACCTCTCTGTGTAAATAGCTCCTTAATAAACTTTAATTCAATATGTAATAAATCATTGTCAGATGTCATGCGAGAAGCATGAACACACTGACCTTTGAATATATTATTTTTCAATTTCTCTGGATGACAACTAGTATACTGTAAATAGTTGTTGGAAAACGTTTCCTTTCTGTGTATAGAAGAAGTAAATACACCTGACTGATATTGAATAAAAGTATCTAAGTAGGGTAGTCCCTTGTTATTATAGGAATATGTGAATTTTAAATATTTACTGCTGCCATTTAGGAATTCAATAAAATGTTCCATGGTATTGATATCAGCTTCCCATAATATATATATATATATATATGTCATCCAGAAATCTAGAATAATATTTTACATACTTAAAGTAGTCACTAGTAAAGAGTACGGTATCCTCCCAATGGAGCATTACCAAATTGGCATAGATAGGAGCGCAAGCGGCTCCCATCGCTACTCCTTTTGTTTGTTTGAAGTGTTCACCTTCAAAATATATATAATTGTTTTCAAGTGCTAAGGCCATCATTTCCTCTAATAATCTGATTTCGTCCCATTCGAGATTGGAATACTTATACATACTTGCACTGAAAGCTTCAAGTCCTTGTTCTTTAGGAATGCATGAAAAAAGATCAATCACATCTATGGCAAGGAATATAATATTATCATGTTTCAAATCCATAAGAAAATTCTTTAAAAATACCCAGGAATCTTTGACCATGTGTAAGACATGATCGTATATAGGTTTCAATTTGTAATCAATATATTTACCTATTGGAAATGTCTTTGATTTACTACCTGAGACTATTGGACGAAATGGGGGATCGTGTATGTTTTTGTGAATCTTGGGTATACCCACTAGGGTGGCCAATTTTGGAAATTTCACAGATAAAAATCATATGTCTCCTTTGTGATTCTATTTTCTAAGTAATATTCTTCGATATAAGAGTCAATCCTTTGATAAGCTATATTAAGCTCATTGAGGGATATAGATGAATAATTACCTGAGAAATGTAGCAAGTCATATATCTTTTTTGTGTACTGCATATTGTCATAAATGACGGTACCACCTCCTTTGTCAGGTCTCATGACTCTTATGTTTTCATTTTCCTTAAGGTCTCTTATTAGTCTTTCTTCATCCTTTGATAAATTCGCACTAAAGGCTAGATGTTTAAGTTTATTTGATTCTTGATAAATTTCTCTAATAGTAAAATTTTCATATAACTCAATACTAGAATGACTGGGTGGGTTAAATTTACTTTTTACCTTAAAAGGGGTGCCAATATATTTATACTTTAAAGAATCTTCTTTATCAGTCACATTCAAATTTTTAAAATAAATAGCTAGATTTGCTTTTTGAATAATTTTTTTTAATTCTCTAATTGTATCTGTCAAATCAAATCTAGGGTTTGGTACATATTTCTCTCCTTTACTAAATAGATCAAAATTATTTTTTTCTATGTTAATGTCAGTGTAATTAAATATCTTAAAATTGTTGTAAGTATATACATTTCTTATATTCTTGGGATAGTATTTGTATTACTTCTATCTTTTGATTGTTCTCCCATAGACTTTAATACCATTTCTTTCTCATGTATTTCTGGTTCCCATTTTGGTGTGGTTGTGAATATTGTTTTTCCCTGTATTGAAAATCCCCCTGATATGGGTGTCTTTCATTACGGTGAACTGTATCAAACCCTTTACTATAGTCACCAATTGCATTCTAACCCTTTTGCCATCTGTGTTTATAAAATTCTTCTTTGGGATGTGTCTTTGATCTCATTTCTGGCCAAATATAGGCCTTATTACTATTATAATGTTCACTGTCCCTTGTGAGCTTTTTGGATTTCCTCTGTATGATAATGGAAATCCATGTTTTAGCTTCCTGGCATTGCTTATTATATAATTGTTCCCATTGAGGAAATAAAAGATCATTAAGTATGTTGTTGTTTAATTTCTCTGCATCAGCTATAAGTTTACTCATTTTATCATCATTATGTTTCATTAATAACCTCATAAAATTAAAACCACAGGTATCAAACAAACAATTGAATTCCTTTACTACTTCTGCAGTAAAATCTAAACCTAAAGGTAACTTAAAAAATCTCAGTCCTTTGGGTACTAATTTCATATCCAGGTTCTTACTTAAATAAGCATTATCCACTTTAAGACCATTAATGCTTTTTAACTTTTTACCTAGAGAAAAAAATCATAGTCTTAGATTGGAGGAAGATGGGTGAAGGCTGCCAGCCTAGTCAAATAGAATTTGATACATAATTCTATCAATTGTATAAATAAATGTAAAATACAGGCTTGTGTTTTTATATGAAAGAAAACACTGTAAAATGTGAACTTCAAGATTGTTGCAACATTGCCATCTGCTGAAAGGAAAACCAAGCCAAGCATTTCAAATGTGTCTTTTGAAGCTGAAAAGATCTTATGAATCTCTTTGATGTTTACAAGTCAGCTCCAGTGAGTCTGGATGAAGGTTTCAGGCCCATTGTTTTAAGGTTAAAGTTAAGGGCCAGAATTTACATGTGGGAGGTGCTTTATTGCTCTGGTTTCTGCTGGAGTGTATATGTGAAATGCCTTTTATGGTTGTAGTCTCCTGAGCAGGTGTTAGCTTGCTAAATAATGCAGTTTGTGGCCTGGGAACTTCAGGCTAAGTGGCAAAATAATGTAATTTGGGAGGGCCTTAGAGAGCTGTTGGTTAGTGTTTAAAAACTATTGTTGAGTGAGAGACTAGGAAGCATTTTGATCTTGGGCATCTGACCCAGCACTGCTTATGCTTTATGTATGTAAGTAGGATTATAGCACTGTATTTTCTCTTAAGATTAGCTAAAGATTAGAAAGTTAGATTAAGTGTTTTTCTTTGACATCAGACCTGTCCTACTGTATTATTTTAAGTTTCTGTGTGATCTCTGAACTCTTAGATATCTCTGTGGTATAACAGTATTGTCTTGTGTTTTACTTATTTATTATTAAATATTTTAAAACCTTTACCTGTGGCTGATTTATGTAGATATGATTTAACCTCTAAAGTACATTACATATTTACAGATTTACTGTCTAAGTCACTCCAAATTAAACCTTGACTGTCTAGTCATACTACCATTGGATTATAATATTGCACAATAATAATTGGACACCCTTTTAATGGCCTTTTAGTAGCTGATAATTATATTAAGCTGGTGGTGGCAGTAATTACTACTGTATAGTCTGGGTAAAGGGGCACAGCTGGAGAATCTGTGTCAGCCTTTCTCAGGAGTGTCTGTGAAATTGTATAAATACTTATCTCAAAGTGTGTGTGTGTGTGTCAGTTACCTGGGCAGGGAAATGAAGCACTGGTTGGACAGCGGGTACTGGAGGTTAGCTTGCCAGCTAGGCTGAGATCTGGACCCTATAGCTGTGCCAGTGGTGAGTCTTATTGGGGACCTGGTGAGCAAGGGAGCAACCAGCCCCAGACTGACTATGATCTCTGTGTGCACTTAAGGGAAATTGTACTTTACTGTGTGTATTAGTTATCTTTTCCTCTTCTAGGAGACAACCTCCCTGGTGTTAGTTGTGAGGATGGAGGCTCCTTGATTGCTGGGCCAGGGAACAGTTGTCACAGTAACTCCCAGGATTGCCATTGCACACATTCAAGATAATCCTCTGGACATTGCACATGACTTGGCAGTTGATGGAGTGGAATCCCTTGTGGTTAATGCAGATTTTACGCTGCTCACTAGGTGGTGCCTTGATGTGAACATGAGTGCAACCTATGGCACCCAGTACTTCAGGGTAGTGTGCTACATGGTAAAATTGTTACATATTGATGAACTTCTCCTCTGGGGTAAGGGGAAATGATATGTGCTCACTGGCATGTAAAAACATAGCATCCAGAAGCTGGTGGAATATCGTGGAGGGCAGCAGAGCTCACTGAGTTCTTGAAATATGTCCTTGTCCACCCTGTACTGCTCTACAACTTCCAGCTCATGTAGCACCTGGAAGGTTGCCCTGGGCCTGAACACTCTTCTCCTTCTCGGCCTAAGCCTATTGTTAGTAGCACCTCAGCACTGTCTTCAGCATCTATCACATGCAGATGTAGAATAGTTGCAGCAGCTCCTAGCATTATCCCAGTAAAAATTTCCAAGTCTCTACTCCAATATTCTTGAAGTATCGAGGGAAAATCAGAACGTATGCTGTATGCATACTTTACTGATTTCTTTAATAGGTTCACCATGTGGGATTGCCTAATTAAGATGAAATTCACCTGCTTAGGATATAATTAACATGATTTAAAGGTTCTGCTTTAGTGCGCAGTAGTGTGTTGTGTGCACCAGTGCACAGTAGTCCATAATTAAGATAAACCATGGAAAAATGTTATATTTTCATCCCTGTTGTCATGAAAAGTGCAGAAAAGACTAAATACACTTAATTTCTATAACCTGCGAAGTCAGAACCACATGAGAAAAGCTAGTTGTCATACCGTGTACTTGAACCCAGGATCCTCTGCACTTTAGTCTAATACCTAACACCTGTTTTCACAGGAATAGCTACGCAAAGACATAACTGGAGGAAATGAGCAGAGTGCAGCCCTGCTTACCAGGTTTGTGCGATCCCCAGCAGTGCTCACCAATAATGATTGAATGCATCCAGTTTCTATTTTTGGATGTCTACCTCATGTCTGATGTATGGGTGGTCTGCTCACGCAAACAAGGAATGTATCGCCATAACCATTTGCACAAACACATGCAAAACACCCAATAAAACAACATTTACCTGACACCCCCCCCCCCCCAGATGGCAATAACATCCATGGGAAATATAAACACCATGTATGAGCTTACATAAAGTGAACATAGTTCCTGATTTTTGTGATTCAACAAATCCACTGCTTTTTGTACTCATTTGCATACTAACAATTCTGACAACCTGGAATCTCCATGGTTAGTAGCCGTATAAGCTGGGCAACAGCACTTTAGCATGAATTTAAAGACACAAGACAGGATATTACTGTACCTATTGTGATACTACATCATATTCCGCTTTTCAATGACATTTCTGTTATTCATATTTAAAACCTTTTGCAGCAAGTGGCTTACTGTGTAAACATGTGGAAAAAATATTTTAAATGTATGCTAATCTGACACATCCCTCTGATGCTTTTGGACATCCACAGTATATAACTTGCCTATTATATGTGTGTTGTTACCTTTTTATGGACCTTCTGTCCATATTTCTGGACTTTTACATGCCTTTACTTCCATGTAGACTCCTGTATGGGAAAACTTTCTGTGTACACCACCAACACGGACACGGAGAGTACATGATTGTGTTGAAGGATTTTGAATTGTTGCACCATGTTGTTTCACTTCATTAGCATAAATGTCAGCTACTTATGCTGAAATTTGCATTCTATAAAAGTTTCCTTTATTGCGTGTGAATGCAGATGATTGCACACCACTATGCGTGGTTTACTGAATCTAAAACTCACTGCGCCTGTGTCTGCATCGTACTGTGATGTGCACATGGAAAAAAATGACCGTGTAAACTTTATTGAATTTGCAATGTCATTATTCAGATGGGTAGAGAACATGCTTTTCAGTTTAGAGTTGTTCATAAAGTTTTCTTGAATAAACAAAAAGGTGATTTATTGAATATCACAGAATTAGCTGAGTATAAATGGAGTAATTATTTTAGAGCTAATTTGCCACCAGGGCTAAATACTATGAGCAGCCTTAAACCAGTTTTAAAGTCAAAGCAGCATAAACTATATTTTATTTCTGGGTTTTGTATATTGTATACATTTTATTTATTTATTCATTAGTCAACAAGAGAGTTCAAGATAACTCACTATATTATGTGTTTTTATATGTGATGTGTCATGTGACTTTTTTACTCTTTTTTTTTTTTAATAGGATGGCTGATATAATTTACATTTGGAACCTAAGGAAGTAAATGTACATGGTTTATTTTAAAAAGCATTGAGAAAGAGTTTATGTAACTTGAAAGTTTTGCTAATAAATCAATTTTCCTGTGCTATTAGGCAGTTGGATTCCAATTTCTTTTACTTTTGGCAATGAAAATACTAGCTACAGTAACCTTTCAGTGACCAATATGGGACGCCTTGTGTGAATCCCGTACATTGCCGCAAAAATACTTGATGCCATGCATGTGAGAAGCATATGTGGATTCTGCACACAATAGTGCAGACAGGCAAGACAGGACACAGCCTGGTTCTCTGAAGTACTGAGGTCTACAGACTGCATCCAAATTGTAAGAGAAAACGCAGTTGTAGAGCAGGGACAATGACAGTGGTCTATAATATGCAAGGTATAATATACAATGTGTCTGCAAACTGTAATGGCAGTGCTTATGATTCTCATTGCTGGCACTCATGCAAATACACCACTGGTTTCTGAGGATTTATTTTCCACAGGGACATCTGATATAAAATATATGTTGTAAAATATATAGGACTTGTGGGTGATGACACCAGTTAAAAACCCATAGATCAAGGCAAAGAATGCCTACAATAATGCCCTGCTACAAACAGATATAAAGTTTAAGAATTAATTGAAAAATATTATTGGCTACAAGAGTATTTGATTGGCTGCTTAATTCCCCTTTAATACAGCTGAGGCCAATACCTTAATTATTTTCTTCCTGGTTTCCAAATAAGGATCATTGTTTTTTTCTTTCCTAGTTGGATTTGTGTTTTAGTATAGTTTTATAAGTTGCTTAAATTGCACTGAAGTACAGACAGTTATTTCTCAGTCTATTCAAGTCTGGTCTGGTGTGATATGTGTTTCATTTCAACCTATTTCCATTTGTTATTTTAACTGTTCTGGACGGTTGACCAACTAGAAGTCTGGGGCATTTTCCTCATTATTGTGTAAAAGTCCTGTGATGAGTCTCCATAGTAGACAGAGAATACTGTTTAACCCTTGTCCCCAATGCATTTAGCTCATGAGCTTTAATTTCTGCATCTTACCTTTTTTCATTAAACTTACTCTTCACTTTGGTTACTGTGGTGAAGTTCTGTTCAGCGTGCTGCATGCAATACTGGCTCAAAACAATTTGTTATTGAGTTGTTCTTACATCAAAATAAATAAGAAAAAAAAAAGATCAAAATTTGAAAATTTTTTAAGGAATTATAGGAGGCGGTGAAACAGCTGGCAGCCTGAGTCATAGCAGAAAAAGGTATTCCAAAGGTCTGTTGAAGGAAGACTTAAAGAAGCCACACTGGTGCAGCAGACCCAGGAGAGTAATACTGCAGGAACACATTCATCCATTCATCCCATTTCTAAATCATGTAGTATGTGTAATAAAAAAGCAACTTGAAGAATGCAGTCCACACTTCATTTCACAGTATTTGGTGCCAAACAGGCTATATATCTTGGAGGAAGATGAGAAAGTGGTGGAATAGTACAACATGCATCAGACTGACCTATCAGGTCTGCCTACCTTCATACAGGATAACCAGTTGAAGAATGGTCATACAGGACAAGCTGCCAAACACCATCATTTCAAATTCACAACAGTTGAACAGGGCTTTTTATCCAGGTATAAACAGTGCATTAAAAAGTCTTTCCACCATGCCAGCGAGTGCTGAATCTGCAAAGAGATCATTCTGTGTTTTAAGATATATTAAAACTTGGTTGATAAACACAATGACTAATGTACAGTTAAGTGATTTCACTTTGATCCACACACATGGATGATAGTGGCATTAATATTACCCAGATGCTACCAGAACCTTTGATCCATATAATGATCTCCAAATTAATGCTTTTTCCCTGGTGATACAGCAGTCAACACTCATGTCTAATTGCACATTGTCCTGCATTTATTGTATTTTTACATGGCATAAGAGGAAGAGGGAGAGAATTTCTAGATGTGAGTGACTGGCTTTTCCTTGGACTGGAAGAGGGCTGCCTTCTGCAAATTGTTTAGGCTACTATTATCAAATGCACCAAAATCACTGCAGCCACCAGTCCAGCCCAGCATTCAACAATGGAACATCTACAAATATGTAGTTTTGTGTTGAGAAGTGTATTTGTCTGCTGGTTTAGGTCTTCATGATGATGTGGTTTACTACATAGATGGCACCAATTACATACCAGTCTGGTACCTGAACAGCAGCTGATATACCACCAGGTATGACTGTATGAGTTGGAGAATTTGTAACAAACTATGGTCATGAGGTTTCTGGTAACAGATAATATGTATTTGTAGTTTGGAATGCAGTGGTGGCTATGGCTTGTTGTTAATGGTTTACCTTGTGTTTCAGCTTTGTGCAGAAGAGAGCTTCTTGTAGTAAAACATTCAAGATTACTTCCAATTGGACTGGGATGGGGCAGCTTGCTTCAAATAGTTTAGGCTGTTATTATTGAATGCACTAAATTCAAAGCAGCAAACAGGTCCCACCAGCAATCAGAACCATTTGTCAGTTGTAATCTGTATGTGATATGTGGTGTTACTGGCCCTCTGTAGGACTGGTTACATTGATGTGATATGGGGTTTGCCTCAGAGTAGGCTATGAAATGCCAGTTAAGAGTGACTATGGGCATCTAAGGAGGCCATCAGTTTGGGGAGTGGAGCAGCATGGATGCTTGTTGTGGGTGATGGATGACAGCATGGGTGCCAGGGGTAGCAGTACCAAACTGTTAATGTACAAATTGAAAAATAAATTGTATACACCCCTGGACAGGGCCTTTTGAGGTGAACAGTCACAGTGATAACTTAAATCTTCTTGGCTTTATCCCAGGCAACATTGTAACAGGAGCTGAGTAACCACCCTATCCACATCATGGCTTTCTCCTTCCTTTTGTGTCACCTCCCTCCATTGTTTGTTGTACAATCTTCCTCACCCCAAATATCTTCTCTGTGTTTGTATGTCAGCATTTTCTTTGTCAAACCCTCCTTTGTGTTAGCACCTCCCTTGTTGGTCTTTATGCTTTATGTTTGTTTGTGTGCCTCTGCTTCCATACCTCCACCCTTCTTCAATCCCCTGCTTTCTCCTTACATCCTTACTCTTACTCCTTCATGTCACAGCTGACTCCTACAGCAACCCCTTGGACAGCTGCTGCTATCTGTGGAGTTTACAAGGCAACAGTGGGAAATGAAAGTAGGTTACCATGTCTTTCTTCATATCATAAACACAAGCACACATGACTATGAACAAAAATAAATGTCTGCCTGACCATCAGAAAAGGTATGCTTTCTCCCAATTCCCTCATCCACTTTTACATTCTTGTATCCTTGTATACATTCCTCTGCTTGCTCTACCCTATTACTACTTTCCCATACAATCATTTCCCCCCCATATAATGTAATAAAACTATATATAAATAATGTGTGGATCCACTTAGTGTGGCTTCCAGCCATTATCATACATGACAATGTATGACACGTGCTTATGCATGTACATACTACTTGTCCTCTACTTGTCTTCACCACATTCATGGACTCATTCACATTCTCACTAGCAAGTTTGTGATATCCACAAATGGGTTTCTTAGTTACTTGCAGCTTAGGCTATGAAATTCCTGCTAGTTACTTGCAATTAACCTTGGTCCACACTTTTTTGTGTATCACTTTAAAATATGTTTAGTGTAATAAGCACTCAAACCACAAATGAGTCAATGTCTACTATACTGACAAATCTTTTTTCACATTTGTCATGAAAAGCCTGACTTATAGCTACATTGTCGTGATTTAAATTCCAATTTAGCTCCTGTAACATGCATTTTTTCACGCCCTGTTAAAACGTTCTAGGTGTAAAATGTGGCCCACCTATCAACACTCCTCATTCTCCTACAGTTTTTATAACAATAGTGCCTGCAAATGATATGTTATCTTTTTATATATTACATTATAATCAGGCTCCCCCAGACCTTCTGAGGAGGAGCTATGTCATGGGAGATAAAATTAATGCAGCTTAATCATCAGCGTGGTATTCTGGAGTGCTTTAATCCTACTGCACTAAAGTAGTGCTATGTTTTTAACTGACACACACTATTTGGTGATTTCTGGTACTGAAGCATAATTGCAAAATACAACTAAGAAGGATATGTTTTTTTCTATTATAGTTTTGTTTACATGCTTGGAAGTATATATTGCTGAAATAGGAGTTTTGCTGGGCACAATAGAATTAACAAAACATACAGCTACTGTTCTATGGATGGAAACATTATTTCAACTGGGGTGGGAAAATTGTTTCACTGGGAAAAAATGAAGACTCTTGCTTTGCATTTTATGATTTCAATGAAGCAAAATACAGCATTTTAAATCATTTTAGGAAAGTAACGTACAGCATTATACTTTATTGTTTGCTCAAAGCTGCAGTGAGTTAGGCCTTCTGCCATTGATCTGCTGTTTTACAAAAACTGTTGTGAGACTACAAACGATATTTCAACTGTTTTCTGCACTTCTGATTAACAAAAACAACATTTGCTACATATCTGTTTAAACTGTGCAACTGTTTTTTAGGCCTTGTGAATTCAATCCTTATTTCTGTTCTGATCTTTGTCTCCTTTTTTGTTTCTCTGTTTGTTCTATGCATTGTACTTGTTGCTGTACTTGAAAAACACTAGCATAGAGCTGAATATCTATTACTGTTTGTGACCTTTGGAGCTTGTAGTACTATATTTTGTCTAGAGTGGCCTAGCTGATTCTTAGTGGGAGGGGGATTCAGTCTGGTCTGATCTGGCTAGAGTTACTACGCAGGACTCTGTTTTATTATTGGATAATTTGGCTGGATCCTGTTTCTCTACCTTAACTAGTCAGTGTTTAAAACAGTTTGTACTTGCTTGCTCAAAGCTGCAGTGAGTTAGGCATTCCACCCTCGCTCTGCTGTTTTACAAAAACTGCTGTGAGCCTACAAAAGATAAGTGCTTATTTTCAGCTGTTTTCTGCATTTCTGATTAACTAAAACAATATTTGCTGCATATCTGTTTAAAATGTGCAACTATTTTGTAGGCCTAGTGAATTCAGTCTTTACCTCTGTTCTGATTTTGTATTCCCCCCAGCTGCCCAACTGCTGCTGTGGTATTAAAGCTTTGTGGCTTTTGAGTTGCCTGCCTCTACTATAAATTTGATATTGGACACTCTTCCCAGTCCTATTACATCAGCTCATTCTTCTTAACCTAGAATTATCTTCTGTCTCCTCACTTTCTACTTAAAAATGTGTCTCTTCCTATTTCATTTTGCTTGTGCTTAGGTGTTCTACTGCATTTAGTTGCCACATTTATTACTGTTCGTCAGTAGCCTTATGCTTTATTTGAGCTGTTTTTACTGTTTTGATTGTGAGTTAATTTATCACATTTGCACTGTTTTAAAGCAATTTACTGATAACTGCATTTTATAAGGTTTAACTGTATTTCATTGATATTTACTGTGATTCATTACTGTTTAATTGCATTTTACTGCATTTCATTACTGTTCAACTATATTTATTTATACTGTCCATTCTGTTTTTGTCTGTAAGTGGTTAATCTGTGCTTTTTTGTGAGTTTTACTGTGTTCTTAACCCTTAAATTGAGTAGAGTAGTCTGATACAGGTTTTCTGCATTCAGAGTTGCAGCTTCACTGTTTTTAACCCTTTGTGATGTATTCCAGCTATACATTTTCCCATAGTAGTACTTGTGTGATTACCTAGCAGTACTTCTCCTAGACCTTCCACCCTTTACTCTCTTAGCTCTCTCTGACCTCTCTCTCTCAGTTTTTGACAAATATGGACAAACATTTTCCTATGCTTTCTCCTGCCAGTCTTGTTGATATGGGCATCCTGAGACAGTGTAGCAACTGCCTCATGTACACAGACAACCCTCTCCTACTACCACCTAGAAACACAATTTGTGAGAGATGCAATTACATTAAGAACCTAGAGTCAATGCTCTTTACCTTGCAGGCCAGTATATCTGCTACTGAGAAGGTTGTCAACACAAACACCACACCTCAAACACCACCACACCTACACAACACACACACACATATGCAGAGGTCCTCAACAAAAACACATTCAAATAAAAGAGACCTCTGAGGCAAAAACAAACATGAACACCACTGCAACCACACCACACACCACACATAGCAGCACACAGCTGTGTCTCACAGCCACTAAAGCCTAAACATAAACCCAACATATTAGTCATAGGAGACTCCATTGTGAGACACACAGATGTGCTCCTCACCAGACTGGATAAGGAGAAAGTCACAGTTAGTTGTTTGTCAGGTGCCAGAATCTGCCATATCATCAATGCACTCAAGTTTCTCAACAGCAGGTACTGTTATGAGTCCTATGACAGAGTGGTGTGAATGACTTGAGATGTGCCTCCCTGGACTATATAAAGAGAGACATGATCGAGCTCAGTGAATATGTGTCCCAGGCAGGTATGTTCCTAGCCTTAAGCAGAATTCTACCGTCATCCAGAATGATACAAACAGAAAATGGTTGACTTTAACAATTGACTTAGTTTCTAGTGTCATTCCAAGGGGATCTAGTACCTGATGGACTGTGAAGACATGATTGACAAACCACAGTGGCTTGCATCTGTCTCTCTTGGGCTTCAGGCTCCTGGCAAAGGTCCTTGCCTTCCCCATAGTGCCTTTTTTAGGCAATGCCTTGAAGTCCAAACTACCAACATGAAAATTTAATCAAAACTCAAATTAAAGGTCATGCTGCTAAATGCTAGGAGTCTAAACAGGAAACTGCACTCATTGCAACCATTCTTAACCCCAGAAGATGCTGATATTTGTGCAGTCACAAAAACCTAGTTCAAAGATGCAGAAAGCACCCCAGCCATAGCAGGTTAATCATCCTATCATACAGTTAACCCCAAATCTTTGGCAGCAAAGCAAAAGGAGGTGGAGTTGCAGTATATATAAAAGACATACACACCTCTAGGCTACTCAAACAGTATGATGCACAGGAGACATTCCAGCTGAAGTTAACCATTAAAATCATAGCTAGCTACAGGCCCCCAACTTTGACTCAAGATGCCCACTCCACCTATCTGGACTTCTTCGAATCTATCAAGATTCAACCCTTTACCTTGATCCTAGGTTTCATTAACTATCCAACCATACACTGGAAGAACTACTCATGCCAAAACACAAATACCCAGAGATTCCTTGATTTCATCAATGCAGATGCCTTGGACCAGCTGGTTGACACCCCCACAAGAGGTGAAAATATCTTAGACTTGGTATTAACCAACATGAGTAACCACTGCAGCATCCCTACACTGTCATCCTCCTGGTAAGAGCTGACCACAAAGTGGTCACTTTTGAAGTCACCATCTCCCCTGACACCCCTACCCCCAGCTAGGGTCAAACAAAAGACTTCTCCAAAGCTGATTACAACATCGTGAGGGAAGTTATAAACAGCTTCACAGCCCCTTCCCCCTCCATAGCAACTGGCACATATGTCCAAACCTACACAAAAGTACTATATGATCATTTATATAGCTGCATGGAATCAGGAATACCTGACAGGCCAAAATCAACCTCCTCAAGGAAGAGTAAACCTGTCTGTTGAACATCTGCAATAAATAAACTCTATAATAAAATGAAAAAAGTACTGCCCATGACCAAGAAGGAGCAGGTGCCTAGTTGGAAGCAATGTCTCCTTAGCCTGAACAAGTAAATAAGAGCACTAGTGAAATCCTCCAAATCAAACTTTGAGTCCAAACCAGCCACATCTGCTAAAGACAATCACAAGGCTTTCTTCACATGTCCACAGTTTCAAAGGAAGCATACAGAACTGCACAGAACTGGTGGTCAAGGACACTACATACAAAAGTGCCGTAGATATAACTGACCTGCTTCCAGACAGGTTCAGTGAAAACTTCACCCCTCTGTCCCCCATCAGTAAATCAGGACATCCTCAGCACCAGAACCCCTCCCATTATCTCCACTGAGCAAGTCATCACTGCCCTCTCAAAGGCAAAAAATACAGCCTCCATGGAACCAGATAACATCCCAGGCTGCATCCTAAATGAACACAGGCAGAAACTTGCAGCACCATTAAGCACCCTATTCTACCAAAGCCTGAATAATGGTTTCATCCCAGCTGAGTGAAGGATAGCCCCTGTCATCCCATTACACAAAGGTGGGGCATCTACCAATCCAGGAAATTATAGACCCATCAGGCTATGATCTGCAAGGCCATGGAGTGGATTATCATGGTCCTCATTAACAAAGACATTAGTAACCTCCAAACACTCGATGCCACACATGTTGGTTTCATCAAGGGGAGGTCATGCCTTTTAAATTTGGTTGACTTCTTTTAAGCACTCACCAAAGCCATGGATGAGGGGAAGATGGTGCACACTGCCTACCTTGACATGGCCAAAACCTATGATACTATTCCCTACTTGGGTATAATAGATAAACACTCTCAGATAGGCATCAATCTGTATGTTACCAGATGGATAGCAAACTGGCTCACTGATAGAACCCACCTAGTCAAAATAGGGGAAGCCACCTCAAGCAGTCAACTTGTAACAAGCTGTGTACCCCAGGGATAGGTCTTGGGGCCCTTGTTGTTTGGGATATACTTTTCTGAGGTGCAGGCCAAAACCAGTGGGCTATGGCTGACCAAGTTTGCAGATGACTGCAAGCTGGGTGCTGTCATCACTTCCCCTAGTGATGTGGACATCTTCCAAGAGGGTCTCACCAAATAATTGATTGCTGCCAGAGACATGGCCTCAAACTGAATGCCAAAAAATGCATCATCACCCCCTTTGGGGTGACTGATGTTCCCCCAAATTATCACATTAACAACAAGGTCCTAAGCATGCAATCAGTCGTGAGGGACTTCGGCACCCAGGTTAATAGTAAACTGATTTTTGACCACCATATTGCCTTCATTGTACAGAAAGCTTTCAGCATGGCCCACCTCATTATTAAGGGTATCACATCCAGGGACAAGGTGGTCATAACATCCCTGTATTTTTCCCTTATAAGATCCATTATTGAGTATACTGCCCCTTTTTGCATGTACCTCACAAAGCACATACAGCAGCTGCTGAGACCACAGAAGTTCATCACCAGGAGAATCCAGGGCCTCAAACATCTACCCTACACAGATAGGCTAAAGGCCCTGTCCCTCTACTCAGTCTCCTACAGACTCCTCAGAGGTGACCTTTGTCTGACATACAAAGCAATCTCAGACCCCTCCTTGATGAGACTGGTGCATATCCACAAGTCAAGCTCCACTCGAGTAACCGACATGCATGACCTCAACCTGGTCTGTGACATCAATAGGACTTGTTGGCAGGACAGATTTGTGTCTCAGAGACTCACCCTTCTGTGGAATAGACTCCCACTCCTCGGCAAATAGAGTACCTCATTAACTCTTTTTAAGCGCAACATGGATAACTGGATGGGGAACAGAAAATATACCCCTGGGATTCCACCTGTGTCCTTGCTGAACAGGAGCATCAGGTGCTGACATGGGCTAAATTCTTGGCTAGGCTTGTAAGAGCCTCAGGGCCAATAGCCTAGTAACTTCCTATGACCCTATACTCTGAATATGAAGCTTATCATACAGTACAGAGTTAATGCAGCTTAGCAGTACTACTCTGTGCTCGGCACAATAAATGCACATAGGAGGCCATACAGTATGGGAAAATCAATACAGCATAAAAATGCCATATTGTATATTAAAAAATGGCAACAGCTCTTGTTCCAGATTCTTCCAGCAGCAAATACCTCCTCATTAATAATAATAATTAAATATTCTTCTTGATAGCATGTTATTCTGCTAATCAGCCTTTTTCTTTGTTTTGATGTTTGTTGATATGAATATAAGTTTGATTTAATGTTGGCAGTCCCTACCGAAGAATTTGTTATGACTAAAACAGCATGCATTCAAGCTAATAACATTCACAAATATTGCATTTTACTTCTACTCCGTATAAAGATTGTATGAAATTGTGTTGTTCTGTAAAAGTCAACCTTCTGACATGCATTAGGAAGATAGCACTTGTGTTATCTTTGAGGAACTACAGACTTGTCAGTATAACTACAGTAGGAGGAAAAGTCATGGAAAGAATCCTGCAAAGAAGGATGATAGCATTTCTAGAGGAGAACAATCTCCAGGATAGCAACTAAAATGGGATCATGACAAGGAGGGAGTTGCCATTCAAGCCTTATCCGTAGGAGTAAATAGCATTCTTGAGTATTTTTTTGTATCACTGTTAGATTTTCTTATTATTATCTGTTTTACAGAAACTGGCATATGTCTACTTACATACATGAATAAAATGTGATGTTTCAGATTTTTTTATAATCTGATATTATAGCCTGTTTCCATTGGGGAGAGCTATTTGACCTCTGTCCAGAATATACATTTACTAAGTTTTCTATTCATCAGAATATATATATATATATATATATATATATATATATATATATATAAATATATATATATGTGTGTGTGTGTGTGTGTGTGTGTGTGTGTGTGTGTGTGTGTGTGTGTGTGTGTGTATAAATATATATATATATATATATATATATATATATATATATATATATATATTTATATATATATATATATATATATATATATATATATATATATATATTTATATATATATAGGTCCCCTACAGATGTTTGAACTTTCAAAAGGCCGACTTTCATATGGCCAAGACCATATGATCGACTTTTGGAAGTTCAAATGTTCTGAACGGACAGCTCCCTATAGCACAGAATGGGAAAATTTCCATTTTCCACACTGTAGCGCAATCTCCAAGTTGGTATATGTAAATAGCAGGGGGTGTGGGGGGCTGTGGGTGCAGGGGGCAAGCCCCCATGCTAGAAATGTGTATGTAGGTTTTTGTTTTTTGGGGTTTTTTTGTACATGTTCAAAATTTCAAAAGTCAAACATATGGTTTCGGCCATATGGGTTTCGGCTTTTTGAAATGTTGATCATGTATAGTAGACCTATATATATATATATATATATATAGATATATATATAGATATATAGATATATATATATATATATATATATATATATATATATATATATATATATATATATGTGTGTGTGTGTGTGTGTGTGTGTGTGTGTGTGTGTGTATAGATTTAAGAGGGGGGGGTTGATAAGATGTAAAAATAGACAATATATATAGAAATATATAGACAGATATATCCCTATATTAGTTATAACACACTATCGCTAAAACTGTAGTGTTTTCACACAGATAAAGTGGTGTACAACTCAATTCAGTCAGTGATACTGATAATGATTTACTCAGGTTCTTTTAACATTTATAGGCATAAACTTGTCTGTGCTCTCTAGTCAACAGCAGTGGAGGCAATACAAGTTATTTTAAGATTTCATTTATTATCATTTTGTATGTACGTTTTACATTCTGGATATGGCAGCTTATCTGATCATGTTTAGACTAGACAGAGATGAGAATGGAATTGTGTATACAACTTATAGTTTTCCCCTTTGAATTTGAATTTTATCATTAAGCATTTATTAAAGGAATGTTTCACCAGACAGTGAAGATGCAGCTGTAGTGTAGCATAAAAAATATACATTTATTTACCTATTTAAATCCAGCCTTTTTCATTTGACTGTAAAATATACTTTTCAGTTCATAGGTTCATAGGTTCATAGGTTCATAGGTTCATATTAGGCTATCTGCCCTAGGGCATTTATAAGCCTAGCCAGAGTGTGTGTAGCTTTCGCCACCCCTTAGGATGAGAATACTACGCCCATTTAGGGTTTAGTTTACTGTGCCTCTGTCTAGTAGTGACACAGATATGACCCCCGGGGTAAACCTACGATCTATGATCCTATGATCAGTTAGCAAACACAAATTGTATTAGCACTGATAGCTATATGTCAACTACATGATTGTTTATTAATAAGAAGCTGTGAACTGTACTAGTTTAGATATTCCTCGGGATTCATGAAGCTCGACGCAAGGACGGTGTTAGCCTTGCGCCGACTGTGTGGTGTAGAGATGGCGCAGCAGCACCACATGCATATTAATGAAGGCATGCTGCTGCAATGTCCACATGCATAGGAAATGTGCATGAGTACAGGGGACATGTCTAAGCACTGCACAGAGGCGTGAACATGTCGGCTGCAGACGCGCAACCTAAAATGCTGACTAGTACAGCCTGCTTCTAATAATAATCACTCCTGTCAGTGTCCATGGATACTGAAATGTAGGCAAGGCATACATGACAGTTTTGCGAACACCAAAATAAAAAGTAAACACAAAGGCACGTAGCTGAATATTGAGTCCCCATCCCTCGAACAAATGACATTTAAAACCCTGTGCCCGTATTCCATTGTAGTGTTGATTGTTATACCAAGTGGAAGTGAAACACAGTGTGTTAGCCTGCCGCTGCCCTTTACTAAGTCTAGCCCAATGGTTAGGGTTACCACCTGTCCCACTTTGTGAGGGACAGTCCCTCTCTGGGCAGTTGTGTCCTTACCAAAAATATTAAAAATGTTAAATGTCCTGTGATTGTAGGACATAATTATGTCCTATATTTTATGTAATAGTTCCATAAAATAGTTATTTTCTGTATGTAAAATACTTAAATGTTACAAGAAACAGAATACGCAAGTAAACTGCTACAACAATAAGCTTTCATTTAGGC